>NW_007256132.1:59487-60195 GCF_000164805.1 Carlito syrichta | reverse complement strand
AGCCCAGCAGGTCGAGGCTGCAGTGGCCGGGAGCGGCCACTGCACTCCAATCTGGGCGACAGAGTGAGACTCCAACTCAAAAAAATAAATAAATAATAAAAAATCAAAATAATTATCATGGTAATCACAATAAATCTAAGGAAATGGAATGAAATAAAAATGATGCAGTGTAAAAATAAACTAAACATTGAAAAAGCAGAAATGGAAGCAATGAAGGACAAACACAATAAAGGTAGCAAAATGGCAGACATAATTTCTTTCTTGACAATATTTACTTTACATGTAAATAATATAAATTCTTCAATCAAAAGACAATGATTGACAGAATGAATTAAAATAAAAGAAGAACAAACTATATGCTTTCTAAAAAAACCAAAAAACACTAATTTAAATCCAGAGGCACACATAAGTAGAAAGTGAAAGACTGGAAACAAGATATCCCGTGGAAACAGTAACCAAAGAACAGCTTGGTGATTATACTAATATCAGACAAGATAGATTGTAAGTTAAAAACTGTTAGGCATTAAAAGAAAACCTTTATATATATATTTTGAGTTGGAGTCTCACTCTGTCGCCCAGACTGGAGTGCGCTCCCGGCCACCGCAGCCTCGACCTACTGGGCTCTGGCGATCCTTGCGCCTCAGCCTTCCAAGTAGCCGGAATTACAGGCATGCGCTACCATGCCCGGCTGATTTTTTGATTTATTGT
>NW_007256132.1:52046-59467 GCF_000164805.1 Carlito syrichta | reverse complement strand
AAAAAATCAGCCGGGGCGTGGTAGCGCTTGCCTGTAATTCCGGCTACTCAGAAGGCGGAGGTGGAAGGATCACCAGAGCCCAGCAGGTCGAGGCTGTGATGGCCGGGAGCGGCCACTGCACTCCAGTCTGGGTGACAGAGTGAGACTCCAACTCAAAAAAAAAAAAAAAAAATACACCACTAAATGTGATAACCATGACCACTGCTCTCAAATAAATGTTTATAATGAGATGAGAGGCTAGGAAAGGAATTCCAAGCGTTTGAGTTCTATTTATGAGAAATATTTAGTGCTACAATTGTAAATGAAGAGAATACCTAAAGAAGAAATTCATTTTGAGCTTTCGTATTAATGGCTAACTTCATGATGTAAAATGAAGAATAATATGAAAAGGTAGATAATCCAAATCTTACTGATTGTTGAATAATTTATTTTTATTGATATTTATCATGAATATGCATAATGAATTCCTGGGAAATACTTATTTAACCAGAATAGTAAGGCCTTGAAAACTAGATGAGTCATTTAATTCCCTAAATTATAGTCCATATATAAGAATGTTAGATTCTTTCTCCCTGCTGAGAATAGCTTTTTTTTTTTCTCTACAGACACAATATAACAACCCTGACATTCATTTTCTGGATTTTTATTCGCACTGTCTTTTTGGTTCACACTTCCCTAAGGCCACAAAATTTCTTTGTTTGAAATGATTTTCTTTCCACTTTCTGGAGGATAAATGTAAATTGTGGTAGTGCTAAGTACTTAATTAATCAGAATAGGTGACTTAAAAACAGCAAGGTTTTCCATTTAGACAGTCTGAAAGATTATACATAAAAAAATGAACTCTCCCTTAGGTGGGACAAAAGCAAAATGGACAGGTTCACAGTAATGGCTTGCTAATGGAAAATAATAACAGAACATTAAAAAAAAAAAAACCCAGAATCATCCACTGTAAACCCAATTTTAGTAAAAAAAAACTACTGGGAAACAACAAAAACACCTTCAAATGCTGCTTGCTCTCTATGCAGTGTGACAGGTATTTCCAATTTTTTAAACTTATATTTTTAACTACCAGGTGTATAATCTACATTTTCAAAACTCCATTAATTTTAGGTCTGGATTAAAATGAACATCACTAGAATGATGCCTATCCAAATAAGGAACAACATGACAGGCTCTTGATTAAGAAAAGTCCCAAACGTATGCCCCAAATACACATGCACTCAGTGTTCCAATATTTGAGTCCTTTTTAATACAGTCACTTGTAGAGACTGCCAGTAGCATGTGTGCATGCTATGCAGAAAGGCTATAGTGGGTTCTGACAGTGACATTTTGGTACCAGTGTGGTTCTATTTTTAAATAATTTAAACAAATATTTTCATGAAAGTATTACTTATGGCCAAATGAAATATATCAGAGTATTTTAATGTAATTTGTGTATTAGATATCTATCATTGTGCAAAAAAAATCACAAACTAGCCATTGAAAACATCACCCATTTGTGATCTTGTGGAAACTGTGGATTGCACAACCAGACTCCGCATAGCTAAGCCTTTTGCGATCTGGATGTTGGCTTTTGACTTTTTTAAGTGTCATTCTAGGCCTTGGTTTTCTTCTGGATGTTGGCTGGGGACCTCCCTCGGTTCTTTGCTGTGCAAACCTCTTCTTAGATATCTCAAAACATGTCAGCACACTACTTCAAAAACAAAAAGGGAAGATCAGCCAAGAAGATGAAACAAATATTTTCATTCTTTGTATTTTTAACACAAAGAATATAATGTTTAAATGGTTTTTGTGACTATAGCATGTGACAACTTCTAGGAATTATCTAAATCTTTGGCTTTGTATGGGAGACACTCAGAAGTTCCTAAGATTCTCTACTAAGAGAAAATCTTTAACAGTAGTGTGTGTGTGTGTGTGTGTGTGTGTGTGTGTGTGTGTGTGTGTGTTAGGTTTTCACTCTGTCACCTAGGCTGCAGTGCAGTGGAACGATCATGAGATCATGACTCACTGCAGTCTCAACCTTCTGGGCTCAGGGGATCCTTCCTCCTCAACCTCCCCAGTAGCTGAGACTACAAGTGTATGCTACCATGCCTGATTTATCTATTTATTTATCTATTTATTTATTTATTGTGCAGATGATGTCTCACTCGTCTTGTCTAGGTTGGTCTTCATTTTGTAGGTTGAAGAAATCATCCCACCTCAGTCTCCAAAAATGCTGGGATTACAGGCATGGACATTGCTCTTAGCATAGTTATTCTTTAAAGTGTGGGGATATGGGTAGTTGTAGTGGGGAATAATTATTGTATCATCTATTCAAAGTTTAGGCCAAGGATAGAGGACTGCCTGAGTCTAGAAGCTCGAGACCAGCCTCGGCAACATGGTGAGACCTGTCTCCACAAACAACAATAATAATAACGTAAAAAAAATATACAGCAGGGCATGGTTGTAAGCTGTGACCGTGTCACTGCATTCCAGCTTGGGAAACAGTGAGACTCCAATTCAAAAATAAATAAATAAATAAAAACTAAAAACAAGTTTGAAAACACAATTACTGTATCTATGATATAGTGGAAGAAACTACTAGTTTTTTACTGGTAGTAAAAACTACTAGTTTTAACTAGTTTTTAAAGACACTTCTAATCATCTTTCCTCTTATTATCTTTTATGTCACCTGGAAAGTCATATACTCTTCCCGGTTTACCTTGCAGTAGCCAAATTACCCACTTTTAGCACACAATCCCTAAGCAGGATGGGAATGCTTTGGTAAAAGCATCTACTTTTCTGATTAAAACCAAAGTCAAGACTGGAATATCCTTTCTCTTTTTTTCCTTTTCTTTTTATTTTTCCAGCTTGAAGTTAAAAATCATTCTGCAACATAACTGAATTTTTAAGATAATCAGAGAAATATCAGTGGTGATGCTGTATGCTGCTAAAGGGATAGCAAGATCATTTTACATAATTGATACTGGTTCTCTGTTTCTTGCAGTTGAGTGAAATGTTAATTAGCAAAGGAATTCATAATGCAACCCACAGAAATAACACTAAGCAAAAATAACATTAATTCAGTTTTGGAGTTAAATAACTGATAAAAACTGACTTTCAAAATATTAAAAGTCTATTATAAGAGGGAGGACCCCCCCAAAAAAACCACAGAATTTATTTTTTAAAATTGCCTGTAAACTTTAGTCACCTTCAACGTACTCTCTGCCTGATGCAATACACCTATCAAATGTTTTTGCCACTGCTCAAAACAGTTTGTGCACTCATAAATTGTGATGCCTTTTAGTGGCTCTGCCATTTTTTGTTTCACTTTTTCCACAATGGCAAACGTTTCCCTTAGAGGATTTTTTTCATATGGGGAAGCAAACAAACAAAAAAGTCACACAGGGTGAGATCTGGTGAATGGGGGAGGGCACAGGGGTCTTGACATTTTTGGTGGGAAACTGCTGAACACTCAGCCCATTGTAGTCAGGTGCATTCGTAAACTACTGGGCACAAAATGGGCAAATGTGTTCAAAAAATTTCCAAAATCAGTTTCACTGAAATTTAAGGCAGCCTCTCACAACAATGCTAGCTAATACACAGATGCCAAATGGGTTCCTCGACCACATGCCTAGGAGGGAAAACCTGCACTTACAAGGGGCCTGCCCTCCAAAAGATAATTCCAGGTTTTTGGGGGGTCTTCGCCTTGTAAATTTTCCAAGTAGGTAACTTTTGTTAAGGGTTTTTCAGAGCTTCTTAAACACTAATGTTCATTGGAATCACTTGGGGATCCTGTTAAACTGCACATTCTGCTTTAGAGAGCTTCCTGATACCTGAACACTTGGAGGTTCTTAGGAAGTGCCCCCAGGGAGGAGCATGGAAGCTCTGTGCCCTTTCCTCCTATCTAGTCCCACACATATCTGTATCTGTATCCTCTATAATAACCTTAATAAACCAGTAAACTGTTTCTCTGAGTTCTAATAGCTACTCCTGCAAATTAGTCGACTGCAAAGCAGGGTTGTGGGTCTCTCAAAGTAGGTCAGTCAGAAGTTCCGAAAGCCTGGACTTGTGATGGATCTCCGAAGAGCAGTTGGGGGAAGCAGTCCTGGGGACTGAGCCCTCACCCTGTGGAATCTGGCATCAACTCCAGTTAGTTAGACAGTGCAGAATTGAATTAGAGGGCACACAGTGTGTGCCCAAAGCTTGGTGTGTGTGGGAAAATTCCCACATTTAGTCACAGAATTCATATTCTTTGTCGATGCTTGTTCTTGTTGTGAGAGAAAGCAGAAAAAAAAACATTTAAGAGAGTTTTACACAGTTTTCTTATCCCAGATTTTTTACATGGTATTCTACTGTGTGTGTCTGTGTTCTAACCTATTCTTATATGAACACCATCTATATCAGATTAGGCCCACACTAATGACTTCATTTTAATTTAGTAACCTCTTAAAAACAAACAAAACAAAACAATATGTCTAAATACAGACAAGTCTTGAAGTACTGGAGGTTAAGATTTTCAATAAATAAATTTTGCAGAGACAAAATTTAGTCCATAGCATAAACCAAAGGATTATAAGAAACTGATTGATAGTGTATAAGTTATAAATATACAAAAATATTAAGATTCAGTCAAGAAATAAGGATTGTCTGCTATCAAAAAGGGATCAATAGAACATGTAAAATCGAATTAATGTGATTTTTCTCCTGTAAACATGTACCTATTCTCCTGGTGTTGTAAGAGAATACTGAATATGAAGAATATTGTCATTATCACTGGATAAATAAATGTCTGTGTTCCTAAAATAAGTGGTTAAGCAAACACAAAGACCTATTTTATTTATTTATTTTCTTTTTAAACATTTTTATTGAAAAGATGTGGGGTACATTTCAGGGTTAGTTATATGAACATTGATAATGCAGGTATCCTCGTTGATGAGGGATGCCTCTCCCTCCCCTTGCAGTTTCCCTCAGCTGCCAATCCCACCCCATTCCCATGACACTTTCCCACTACTGCCAATCGCTTTCTTATAGCATTATAATTGTTCAAGGTCCATTTATTAATAAGAACATATGGACCACTGCTCTTTGTTTCTGTGATAAATCACTGAGTATAATCAACCCCAAATCATGCATGTTGCTGCAAAGTCCATATATTTGTCCTTCTTCATGGCTGCATAATATTCCATTGTGTATATGTGCCACATTTTTAAAATCCAGTCCAACTTCAATGGGCAACACGGTTAGTTCGTGTTTTTCCTACTGTGAATAGAGCTGTAGCAAACATACGTGTGCGGGTATCTTTTCTGTAGAATTATTTGAGTTCCCCCAGGTATATTCCCAATAGGGGAATTGCTGGGTCATATGGAAGGTCAATTTCTAGTTCTTTCAGGAATCGCCACACTGTCTTCCAAAGAGGTTGTTCTACTTTACATCCCCACTAGCAGTGTAGGAGTATTCCTTTTTCTCCACAACCTCATCAGCATCTGTTGCTGTTTGTTTTATTAATGATGGCCATTCTTGCCAGGATTAGGTGTTATCTCAATGTGGTTTTGATCTGCATTTCTCTGATGATGAGAGAGGTTGAGCACTTTATCATGTGTCTGTTGGCTACCCATATATCCTCCTTTGAGAAGTATCTGTTGATGCCTTTTGCCCACTTTTTAAAGGGGCTGTTTATTTTTTTCCATTCAGCGCGTTTGAGTTCCTTGTAGATCCTAGATGTTAGGCCTTTGTCGGATAAACAGTTGGCAAATATATTTTTCCATTCTGTGGGCTGTCTCCTTGTTCTCTTGATGGTTTCTTTTCCTTTGCAGAAGCTCCGTCAATTTGATGAGGTCCCACTTGTCTATCTTATTTCGTAAGCTATTGGCCTTTAAAGTTCTCAATAGGAATTGGTTCCCAGTTCCAATTTTCATAAGGGTGTCTCCTGCGTTTTCTAAGACTCTTATAGTTTAAGGTTTTACATTCAAGTCTTTGATCCATTTAGAGTTAATTTTTGTGTAGGTAGGGCTCCTGTTTCAATCTTCTGCATGTGGTCAGCCAGTTCCCAGCACCACTTACTGAATAGGTTCTCCTCTCCCCAGGGGTTGTTGTTGGAGGCTTTGTGAAAGATGAGTTGGTTGAGGAATTGAAGCTTTGCTTCTGGAATCTCTATCCTGTTCCATTGGTCTATGTGCCTGTTCTTGCACCAATACCAGGCTGTTTTGATTATTGTAGCTTTATAGTAAAGTTTGAAACCTGGAAGTATGATACCTCCTGCTTTGTTTCTTTTGCTAAGAATTGTTTTAACTATTTGTGGTTATTTATGTTTCCATATGAATTTCTGTAATGTCATTTTCAGGTCTGCAAAGAATGATGTTGGTAGCTTAATGGGTATTGTATTGAATCTGTAGATTGCCTTTGGTAGAATAGACATCTTAACAATTTTGATTCTTCCTATCCATGGAATATTTTTCCATTCGTTAGTGTCTTCTTGGATTTCTTTAAGCAGTGTTTGGTAATTTTCGTTGTAAAGCTATTTCACTTCTCTGGTTAGGAAGATGCCGAAGTATTTCATTTTTTTGGTGGCTATTGTGAATGGGCTTGTGCTTTTTATTTGGGTCTCTGCCTGATTGTTGTTGGTGTATAGGAATGTAGCTGTCTTTTGCACATTTATTTTGACTCTGAGACTTTGTCAAAGTCCTTTATCAGCAAGCCAGTTTTTGACAGATTCTCTTGGATTTTCAGGGATCATATTATCCGCAAAGAGGGATAACTTGACTTCCTCTTTTCCTATATGGATACCCTTGATTTTCTTCTCTTGTCTAATTGCCCCAACTAGGACTTCTAATGCAATATTGAACAAGAGGGGTGAGAGTGGGCAGCCTTGTCTTGTTCCAGTTTTCAAGGGAAATGATTCTAGTTTCTGTCATTTAGCAATATGTTAGCTGTGGGTTTGTCATAGAAGGCATTTAGTATTTTGAAGTTTGTTCCTTCTACAGCTAGGTGTTTGAGGATTTTTATCAAGAAGGGATGTTGGATTTTATCAGCGGATATTTCTGCATCTAATGAGATAGTCATGTGGTTCTTGCTTTCATATCTGTTGATGAATTTAATGACATGTATGGCCTTGCAAATGTTGAACCAGCCCTGCATCCCAGGGATGAAGCCTTCTTGGTCATGGTGGATGATATTTGAGATGTGTTTTTGGATAAATTTGCTAGAATCTTGTTGAGGATTTTTGCATCTATGTTCATAAGGGATATTGGCCAGTTGTTCTCTTTCTTTGTTGGATCTTTACCCGGTTTAGATATCAGTGTAATATTAGCTTCATAAAATGAATTGGGGAGAATTCCATCATTCTCAATTGCCTGGAATACTTACAGTAGGATTGGAATCAGCTTCTCCGTGTATGTTTTGTAAAATTCTGCTGGAAAGCTATCCAGTCCAGGGCTTTTTTT
>NW_007256132.1:40454-52026 GCF_000164805.1 Carlito syrichta | reverse complement strand
GTTTTTTTTTTTTTTTTTTTTTTTTTGCAGGTAGTTTTCGTATGACAGAGTCAATTTCCTGAGTTGCTATTGGTCTATTTAGTGTCTCCTTGTCTTCTTGTTTCAATCTGGGGAGGTTGTGGAATGTCAGAAAGTCTTCCATTTCATCTAGGCTATCAAGTTTGTTTCCATATAGGTATATATAGTAATCTCTGATGATCTTTTGTGCTTCTTTGAGGTCACTGTGATTTGATCTTTTGTATTTCTGATTGTGTTTATTTGGGCTTTTTCTCTTTTTCTTGCTCATTCTGGCTTGGGGGTCCATCAAGCTTGTTAATTCTTTCAAAGAACCAGCTTTTTGTTTTGTTGATGTTTTCTATGATATTTTTGTCCTCAATGTTCCATATTTGGGCTTTTATTTTTGTGATTTGTATTCTTCCACTAAAGTTGGGGTTTTGGTGGTCTTCTCTTTCCAGTTCCCATAGGTGATTTGTTAGGCACTCCACTTGTGAGCTTTCCATTTTCTTGATGTGTACTCATGGAGATATAAATTCCCCTCTTAGAACTGATTTCATGGCATCCCACAGGTTTTTAAAGATGTTTTTTCATTTTCATTTGTTTCCAAGAATCTTTCAATTTCTTCTTTGATTTCAATGTTGATCCAGTTGTTTTTCAGCATCATGTTGTCTAGTGTCCATTTCTTTATGGGCTTTGGGGAAATGTTGTTGGTTTTGATATTTGCTTTTGTTCCACTGTGGTCTGAGAATGTGCATGGCAAGATTTCAACCTTATGGAATTTGTTTATGCTTGATTTATGGCCAAGGATGTGATTGATCTTGGAGTATGTTCCATGTGGTGATGAGTAGAAGGTATATTCTGTGACTGTTGAGTGGAATAATCTATAGATATCCACTGAGTCCATTTGGTCAAGTTTAGGTTCTGAATCTCCTTGTTGATTTTTTGTTTTGATGATCTATCTAGGGCTGTTAGTGGGGTATTTAAGTCCCCTGCAGTAATAGTATTAGAGTCAATATCTTTTTTTGTTTATTTAGTAGTTGTTTTATAAATGCTAATGCTTCTGTGTTGGGTGCATATATATTTAGGATGGATATTTCTTATTGGTGGACTGAACCTTTTAATATTATGTAGTGTCCTTTTGCATTTTTTAAAGTTTTTGATAGCTTAAAGGTTGTTTTGTCTGATATTAAGATTGCAACTCCTGCCCTCTTTTGTGATCCAATGCCTGGAAAATTGTTTTCCATCTTTTAACTTTGAGTATGTGTGCCTCTCGTGTATTGAAATGAGTCTCCTGGATGCAGCAAATAATGGGTCATGGCTTATTATCCAGTCTACCAATGTGTGTCTTTTCAGTGGTGCATTTAGTTCATTCACATTCAGGCTAATTATTGACATGTGGGATTCATCCCTGTCATGAGGTTCTTATAGAGTTGTTTTTTGTTCCTGTTTATTTATTGTCTTTCCTTTGGTTTTCATTGATTCATGTGTGTTTTCCATCTTTTCCCTGTACTCTTGTGAAGAACATCATCATTCTTTTCTCCTTTGCTTAATACTTTCTTAAGTTTTCTTGTAGAGGTGGTTGGGAGGCAGCATACGTTCTTAGGGATTGGATGTCTGGAAAAGATTTTAATTCCCCCTTACAGATGAAGCTTAGCTTGGCTGTATAGGTGATTCTTGATTGATATTGTTTATCTTTGAGAACTTTGAAGATTGGGGTCCAAGTTCTCCTAGCCTTAAGGGTTTCTCTGGATAAATCTGCTGCAATTCTAATTGTTCTTTCCTGGTAGGTAGTCTGACCTTCTTCTCTTGCTGCCTTTGGGGTTTTGTTCTTTTATAGGTACTTTTTTTAGGCAAATTATTGTGTCTTGGAGTTGGTCTTCTCATTTGTTGTTTTGCAGGGGTTCTTTGAATCTCTTGTGCTTGAATTTTTGCATCACTCATGAGATGAGGGAAGTTTTCTTGAATAATTTTATGGAATGTTTGTTCCAGTGTGGTCTCTGTCTCTCTTTCTACCACAGAAAGGCCAATTATTCTTAGGTTCAGTCTCTTGAAGTAATTGTTCACCTCTTGAAGGTTTTGTTCTGTCTTTTAAAGCTTCTTTTCTATGTTTTTGACAATATGGGTTATTTTGGTCTTCAAGCTCTGAGATTCTTCTGCTTGGCTAATTCTGCTTTCCATACTTATTAGTATTTTATTTATTTCAATCACAGTAGTCTGTTACTTCAGTTATCATCTCCTTCCTATTTTCCTCTTGTCTCTCCTCAATTCTTTTTATTCTCTCTCTCTTAGCGTCTTGTTGTCTGGGCTTGTTGTATGTGACCAGTCATTCTGGGGCTCTTCGTTGTTTGTGTTCCAAAGTCTGTTTTCTCAGTGTCTGACCTCCCAGGTGTCTGTGTGAGACCTATATTCTCCTTTTGGTTTTTATTCATTTGTGTAGATTTTCCTCCTCACTTTTTCTATTTTTTTCCCCCCATCCCCATCTTCTGATGTTCAGGTGTGGAGGGGTTGCTCAGGTGTGGAGGGGTTGTTTTTACTTCTGTTTGTTCAATCTCCTATTCTTCCTTATGTATATCCTCTGGCTTTGTTCAATTCTGGAGATGGACTATAGGTTGGGGGCAATCCTTTTTGTAGTTTGGAGATTTTGTTGAGGGGGATGCTGTGATTCAAAATCTATCTGCTGATCCCAGTATCCATCAACAGGTGTATGAACAATTGGAAACCACTTCCCACTGCCTTGCAATCTAGTGAGGTTGTTATAGGTTTACTTCCTGGAAGCAAAATTAGGTAAGAAAAGGGAAAAGAATGGAGCAGGGAGTGGGGGGAAGAAGGAGGTGGAAAGAGAGAAGAGGAAGAGGGAAAACAGACAAACGTATCTACTAACAAATGAAAAGAGACACAGAGACTGACACTATTAAAAAGAAAAACAGTAACAACAACAACAAAAAAACCAACAACCATATGAAAAAATTAAAACATACAATCATACAAACATACAAGCTAACCAACCTCCTTACTGGTGTGCTATTCCCCTATACAAAGATGGGGTCTAAAGAAAAATAAAATAAAAATAGAACAAAATCAGTAAACTAACAGAATCAAAGCAAGTATGAAAACATTACTGATAACAGTTAGAAGAGACAGAAAGCATGATGGGTAAGACAAACAGACAAAAAAATAAAATTAAAATTAAAAAATTAAAACGGGAAACCAAGCATACTCTTGAGATTTTTCCTTTAAGTTCAATGTACTTTCAGCTCTGATTTCTAACTCTCTTTGCAGGCTGGTAGATTTGTTCACATTTAGGGTCAGTTGGCCCTGGCCTGCTATGGAGGGTAGTTCAGTTCTGGGCTGCCTGTCAAATCAGCCACTCAGATCTGGCTTGTGTATATTTAGCAAGGGGAAGGGGCTTCTGTCCTTCCCATTTTGATGTTACCTTGGATCCCAAGCTGGGAGATGGTCTGAGTCGGTGGAGCTGATCTCACAACTCCAGCTGATCTCTTTTTCCACTGCAGCTGGAGACTGTCTGGCACTGCAGGCTGAGCTGGGTGGAATCAGAGGCCACCTAGGGCAGGAGGGAGCAGGCAATGGTAGCGGTGGTGGCAGTCGCCTCTTCATGATGCGTGGGAAGAGCTCCAGGAGTCTGACACTGGGTGAGGGGTGGGACATGGCAGTGGCAGCACAGGTGGCAATTTCAGTAGTGTGATGCTTGGAGGGGGGCTTCATAGGTCTGGGGGGTCATGGGTTGCCTCAGGCAGGGTTAGGACAACGGTGATGGCAGTGACAGAAGCAGCTGAGCAGCATGTGAAGAGCAGGCTGCCAGTGATGGGAGCCGCAGTCCCTAGGGGAGAGCAAGAGTCTTTATGTGTGTTCTCTTTGATGTAGTATCTCACAGACCAAACTGTTCCATCGCCATCTTGCTGAAGAACTCAACCTATTTTATTAATGTAACATTTCAATACAACTTCTTCAACATAACTACATCAGCATAATTCCTTACAGTGGCTGTCTCTGCTCACTACACTTGGTGGTGCTTACACAGGGAAGAAGCAACTGTGTATTGAGAGTTTCCATTTCTGTTTCATAAGTTGAAACTTAACAGTGGCCACCGTACTTAGACCAAAACAAACTTGATAGCTGAATGGTAGCATGGGACTCACAAAAGCTAACTTCCTTTGGAAGGATTTGTGATATTTAGTTTGCTCTACATTGTATGCATATAATTCTGAAAGGTTGAAAGAGTAGCACAAAATTAGTGTCCTTCTGGAAAGAACAAAGGAAGTGAATGGAGAGAGATGGTGGGGAAAATTAGCATTTTTCAGATATGGTATACATAGAGTAGTAAGTAGCTTTCTTATATCGCTACTGGTATTTAGACAGCAAATCTGAACACAAATAATTTTTGACATTAAAGATTATGAAATTAAATAAGTTATTTTATTTATAATGCAATTATTATTTATATTGTAAAATATTTACAATATAATTTTGTCAAAACACCTAGTGGACCTGAATTCTCCTAAAATATCTTTTCCTTTTAAGTAACTCCAAGTCCATATACTAGCAAAACTAATAAATACTAATCCAGTAAATGGATATCTGTTTTATAAGAATGGATTTGGCTTTGGCTTAATTCATATTTACTACCCATACTTAATTAAAATATATTGATTATATGCAAAGCACTATGCCTGACATTTAGGAAGTCAAGATTTGCATACTTGAGGACATAGAATAGAAAACCATGTTATTACAGGAATGACTCACCTTTAAATAAGTTGGAAATCTTAAATTGAGCCTAAACAAAATATATGATGCAGTTGAGCAGAAAAGAGGAAATATACAAACATAGGAGAGAAAGTTACAAAAGCTATTCAAGTATAATTAGTAGTTACTTGTTCCTGAGTGAGAATTTATCCAAGAGAAAATATAAGGAGAAAGTTGGAAATGAAAATTTTTTAATTTATATTCTATCTTCTTATCTGAAAGCACATCTATTTTTAATAGAGATAGGATATCAGAGTGGCTTATGCACATTCATGCTAGTAACAGCAATGATAACAAATAAATACAATTTAAGCAAAATGAGGGAAATTTAAATTTTAAATGTGTATTTCTAGTAGTCCAAAAGTTCTACTTGTCAGTTTCTTTGTTAAGAGAAACATTCAGTAAGTGCAAACAGATATACACAACAATGTTGAGAGTAGCAGTCTAAAAATAATTTACAAATTCTTTTTTTTGAGTTGGAGTTTCACTCTGTCACCCAGATTGGAGTGCAGTGGCTGCTCCTGGCCTGCGGGGCTCCAGCGATCCTTCTGCCTCAGCCTTCTGAGTAGCCGGAATTACAGGCGTGCACTACCATGCCCGGCTAATTTTTTGATTTTATTGTAGAGATGCGGTCTCGTCTACCCAGGTGGATCTCGAACCCGTGGGTTCAGGTAATCCACTCACCTCAGCCTCCCAAAGGCGCGGGATTACAGGCTGAGCCATTGAGCCCAGCTTTAATTTACAAATTCTAATGTTAACCAGTAAGAATAGATAATAGATTTATACCATGGAATGCTATACAAACTTATATAGCTCTATGTATATTAATATGAACAGAAAAACCATAACACTGTGTTGAATTACATATTGGCTATACATAAGTTTGTATTAATGTATAAAGAGGGGAGAAAAAGGAGAGTCCTGAATTGGAAGTTAAATATAATCTTACCTTAATATTTTAAAATTTTACCAGTGACTATGCATAAAATTATGTGTGTAACTAAAGTTAAGTATATATATAATTTAATAAAATTCACACCAACGGACGGTAACATTTTTAACTTCATTTTCCATTTTTAGTTTTTGAGTCAGGGTCTCACTATTTTACCCAGACTGGAATACAGTGGCATGATATTGGTTCACAGCAGCCTCAACCTCCTGGACTCAGGTGATCCTCCAGTCTTAGCCTCTTGAGTAGTAGAAAATACAGACAATGGCCACCACACCTGGCTCTTTAATGAAAAAAAAAAGAATTTTCAGAGGTGGTGTTTTGCTATGTTGAACAGGTTGATCCCAAACTCCATGGATGAAGCAGTCTTCCTGCCTCAGCCTCCCAAAATGATGATATTGCAGATGTGAGTCATGGTGCCTACTCTAATTTTTAAGTTTATAATTTACACAATAATTATATATATTTATGGGGTTCAGTGTGCTGTTTTAATGCATATATACTGTGAAGGCCACTGTGAGGTGTCAATTTGGTCAGATTGAGAGATGCCTGGATGGCCAATAAAACATTGTTTCTGAGGTGTTTGTGAGGATGTTTCCAGAGAAGATTAACATGTGAACTGGAAGAGGAAGGCTCACCCTCAGTGTGGGTGAGCACCATCGAACCAATGCTGCAGCTACAGCCAGGTGGAGGAAGAGGATAAGCAGCTTGCTGAGTTTCCTGTACTCTCTCTTACTCTCCCTTCCCTGACAGAATTTCTGCTTCCTCCTCTCCTGTCCTTGGACATCAGACTCCAGATTCTTCAGCCTTTGGACTCTGGGACTTGCACTAGAAGTTTCCCAGGTGCTCTTGGGCCACTGGCCTCAGACTAAGGGCTGCACTATGGGCTTCTTTGTTTTTAAGGCTTTTGGACTTGGACTGAGCCAGCTACTGGCTTTTCTTGCTGTCCAGCTTGCATATAGTCTATCATGGGATTTCGCCTTGTAAATCTTGAGAACCAAGTCTCCCTAATAAATCCCCTTGTATATATGCATATTTCCTAGTGGATCTGTCTCTCTGTAGAACACTGACTAATTCATATATGCAGTATAATAAACAAATCAAGGTAATTACTATATGGATCATATTAAATGTTTATCATTTTTCTGTGGTAACGACATTCAAAAACTTCTCTTTGAGCTATCATGGAATATACATTGTTATAGTCACCCCACTGGGCAATAGTACACCAAAACTTATTGGGAGAGGTTGACCAACCTCTCACAAACAACCCCTCACTCATAGCCTCCCCAGCTTTTGGTAAGTACTATTTTTTGTACTACTTCTTTGAAATCAACTATTTCAGATACCACAATTGAGTGAGATTGTGAAGTATCAAAATTTGTCTTTTTGTGCTTATTTTACTTAACATAACATTGCTAAGGTCCATCCATGTGACCACAAATGACGGGATTCCATTCTGTTTTACAACTATAAAATGATCATCCATTTATTTTGTAGATTAGCATTTAGGTTGATCCCCTGTCTTGGCTATTATGAATATTGCTGCAATAAACATGGGCAAGCAAATATCTCTTTGACTCACCAATTTCATTTCCTTTGGATATATTCCCAGTAAGGGTACTGCTGGATCATGTGATACTTCTACCTTTATTTTTATGAGAAATTTCCATATTGTTTTCCATAATGGCTATACTAATTTAAATTCCAAAGAAAAGCATATGAGTTCCTATTCTTTACATCCTTTCTAACATTTGCTATTTTTTGTCTTTTTAGTAATAGCCATTCTAATCAGATAACAATTTGGATGACAAGACAAACTAAAGTGAGTCAACAAATATTGGTGGATTATCAAGTTTATCTGCTTATGTACTCTTTTAATAATTATTTATTAATCGTGTATTGCATATCATTTACCATTTGACGGCTTATTTCTTTACCACTAGAGCATTAGAAACATTTTTAACCAGAAATAATTTATCATAATAATTTTGAGGTTTAAAACCATACAGAAAATACTGATCAGCTTCTGTTTTGTTCTTATTTTTCACATTTATTTACTGTCTGATTTTTCATTATACCATTTGTGTGGGTGAAATGACAAAAATTCCTGTAGTTCTTTCTCCATCTGAAGTACCTTTCATGCTCTATTCAGTGGAAATGATCTGCCACAGACACAGATAAAGAGATACATCTTTAATCTTACAAGCTGTCTCCTTGCACAGGATCAGGAAAATGATTTTTCTTTAGCAGTTGTCAGCATGCTTGACATCTGTCACAAAGGCTCAGGCTCTATTTTTATTTTTCCTATTGAAATCAAGTTCCACCACCTGTCCCTTTGATACTTTTAGACAGATGTAATAAAGAACTGAGTGTTTTTTAGCCAAAGAATTTGCCATACTTTTTTCTCTTTTGTTTGGTTTAAAAATACGATTAAAAATAAACTTATTTCGGTATGATAATAATGCAGAATTGTTCAAATTAAATAAAAATACATCATTATGCTATAAACAGTATTCCTTTAATATATACCTGATTGTAACAATATTCAGTCTTCCAAATATGTTCTAACATTCAAAATTTTCTTCTATATTTATTGGAAAACCTTCAGCAGTCTGTAGTGTAAAATGAATATGCATATATTTGTCAGTTCTTCAGAGTAAAACTAAACAACAATTTATATAGTAACCATATACACAGATATAATAAAAGTTCATAAGGTTTTTATGAACATTAAATTGGTACTTTATATTATAAAAAATCATTGCATTACACCCCATGGTAGAAGGTTATAAATTTTTGAAGTGTATGCATGAAGAAAAGTAAAACTGTACTAAATGTCAAAGGTTATTACAATCACCCTCTAGTCACAAAACTTCCTATTGGAAGAATTATAATGTATAAAGATATTATTTTGTCCTAATAATAATGATAAAACAATATATTGAAGAGTAACAGAGAAAAAAATGATGGAATAAGCAGCTCTAAACTCTTGTCCCCCATGGAAATATTTTTTCTTCAAAAAAAAAAAAAAAAAAAAACAAGCAGAAACTATCAGAAACAATTTTCTCAGAATTGTAGAAAACAGTCAAAGATTTGCAGCAATAAAGCGTGATGCCCACAGACCATGTTCTCACTGTAAGATCCTGATCCAGGGTTTTGGTAGGAGCAGAACAGATTTTGTTTACAAATTATTGTGTATGTCCACAGTGACTTGTCTAGAGGACACTTTAACGACCGATGCAAGGTGGTCAACTTTGTTTTTAATAACTTGGCATTTCTGATGCTCAAACATTCTGGAAGGCAAAATTACAACCTATAGATGCCTGGGAGAAAAACATAGGATTAAGGTGTACATTAAATCATCTAAAGTCAAGCTTGAGGAGTTTTTTGGAAAATTTAGAACATTCAAAAACATCCCAGTATATATGGAATTTAGAAATTTACATGTATGACATGAGCATGATTCATGCTCATAAAATACTGAGAATTACACAAGTTTTCAGCTTCAACTGATTCGGCTCACAACAAGACTTTTTAAGTGATAAAGAAGTGTACCTGAATAGAGATTACCTGAAATGACTGGAAGAGTAGTTTTATTTTGTATTATTGTTATTTTACTGCTTTTTTTTTTCTTTTGTATTTGTGTCATTGTTGTTTTGGCGTTCTTTTGTTTCTCTTTAGCTTCTTCTATTCAAGAAAATATCTATGAAAACACTAACTGAACATAAACTAAAGATAGATGCTTGACAAAGAATACAATCTTTGAAAAAAACTACTTTGGAAAAATCACTAAGCAAATGAACTACTACAGTCTTCCAACAATTAAAAAAATTAGACCTTGAAGAAGAAATAATTTTATTTCCAGTGTTATCACCTTTTAATACTCAAATGTCCAGTTTTTAACAAAAAATCAGAAGACACACAAAGAACAAGGGAAGTATAACTAGTTCACAGGAAATACATTTATAAAATCTATCCATGAAGAACCCTATACCTCAGAGGTTCTTGACAGAGTTTAAACAACTGTCTTAAGTATGCTTAAAACATTAAAGAAAAAATACATAAAACTAAAAAAATTAATAAACAAAATAAAATATTAATAGACAGAATTACAAAAAGGAATCTGATAAAGATTCTAAAATTAAAGTAGAATAATTGAAAAAAAACTTCAGTAGATGGATTAAATAGCAAATTTGAGGAGGCAGACCAAAAAATTTGCAAACTTGAAACAAAAATAGTTAAAATTTTTGAGTATGAGTAGAAAAAAGAAAGAATAAAGGAAGTAAATAGAACCTGAGTGGCTTGTGAGTCCTACATTTGTGAAAAATATGAATCTACAAATCCAAAAAGAACAATAATTTCAAAGTAGGATAAAGTCAAAGAAATTCATACCAAGACAAATACAATCAACTTGTCAAAAACCATAGAGAATCTTGAAAACAGCAGAACAGAAGAAACTCATTGTTTACAATAAAATTAATAGCCAATTTCTCATAAGAAAGGACAGAAGGCAGAGGACTATGGAAAAACATATTCAAAGTACTGAATGAAAAAATTGTCAACCAATAGTTTTATATTTAACATAGCTATCTTTTAAATTAGGGGAAAATTTTTGAGATTTACAGGTAAACAAAAGACAAGGGAGTTTATTACAGCTAGATTTGTCCTACAGGAAGCCAGAAAGGAATACTTCTAGTTTAAATGATAGGATACTAGATTGTAACTTGAAAGTTGATGAAAAACTAAAAATCTCTGATATAAGTTACTATTTAATATCCTATCATTTAAACTAGAAGGATTCCTTTCTGATTTCTTGTAGGACAAATCTAGTTATAGTAAACTCCTTTGTCTTTTGTTTCCTGGCCATCATTATTAAAACAAACAACAATAGATGCTGGCAAGGATGTGGAGAAAAAGGAATGCTTCTACACTGCTGATGGAAATGCTAACTAGTGCAACCTCCCTTAAAGACAATGTAGCGATATCTGAAAGAACTAGTAATTGACCTTCCATATGACTCAGCAGTTCCCCTATTGGGAATATATCCAGAGGAACTCAAATCATTCTACAAAAAAGATACTTGCACACACATGTTTGTTGCAGCTCTATTTACAATAGCAAAAAATGAAACCAACCATGCTGCCCATCAAAGTTGGACTGGATAAAAAAACAAAAGTGGTGCATATACACAATGGAATATTATGCAGCCTTAAAGAAGTACATACATATGGACTTCACTGCAACTTGGATGGATTTAGAGTCTGTCATACTCAGTGATTACAGAAACAAAGAACAGAGTACCATACATTTTCACTCATAAGCAGACCTTGAACAATTATCATAATACTATAAGAAAGGAATTGGCATCAGTGGGAAACTGCCAGGGGAAAGAGAGCAGTGGGATTGGCAGCTGAGGGAAATTGCTGGGGAAGGCAGGGAATCAACAAGGGTACCTGCATAATCAATGCTTGTATACCTATCCCTGAATTGTATCCCACATCTTTAAAATAAAATTTTTAAAAATTTCTGACAAATGTAAATATATACATGGCCAAATATAAAAGTCAATATTATTGTAATGTTGATTTGTAATTGATTTTTTATTGTCTTTATGCTTCAAAAAATGCATAAAATTCAAATTAAAAGGATATGGTCTCTGTGCACAAAATATAGAAATATATAATAATTGTTGACAAAAATAAGATGGGTGATGAAGCTGTAGAAAACAGTTTTTATATGTTATTGTAGATTGGTTTTCATAAATTCAAATTATATCATTATAAATTTAGGATGTTAAAAGTAGTTATCAACCAGGTTCGGTGGCTCAGCCTGTAATCCCGCGCCTTTGGGAGGCTGAGG
>NW_007256132.1:39940-40434 GCF_000164805.1 Carlito syrichta | reverse complement strand
TTTTTTTTTTTTTTTTTGAGTTGGAGTCTCACTCTGTTGCCCAGAATGGAGTGCAGTGGCCGCTTCCGGCCACCGCAGCCTCGCCTCCTGGGCTCTGGTGATCCTTCCGCCTCAGCCTTCCGAGTAGCCAGGCGCTACCATGCCTGGCTGATTTTTGGATTTATTGTAGAGATGAGTTCTCGCTGCCCAGGCGGGTCTCGAACCCGCGGGCTCAGGCAATCCACTCACCTCAGCCTCCCAAAGCCACGGGATTACAGGCTGAGCCACCGAGCCTGGCTGTTTTGGCGTTCTTTTGTTTCTCTTTAGCTTCTTCTATTCAAGAAAATATCTATGAAAACACTAACTGAACATAAACTAAAGATAGTTTTTATATGTTATTGTAGATTGGTTTTCATAAATTCAAATTATATCATTATAAATTTAGGATGTTAAAAGTAGTTATCAACCAGGTTCGGTGGCTCAGCCTGTAATCCCGCGCCTTTGGGAGGCTGAGG
>NW_007256132.1:0-39920 GCF_000164805.1 Carlito syrichta | reverse complement strand
TCTGGCGGTCCTTCCGCCTCACCCTTCCAAGTAGCCGGAATTACAGGCATGCGCTACCATGCCCGGGTGATTTTTTGATTTATTGTAGAGATGAGGTCTCACTGCCCAGGCGGGTCTCGAACCCGTGGGCTCAGGCAAGCTACTCACCTCAGCCTCCCAAAGGCACAGGATTACAGGCTGAGCCACCGAGCCCGGCTAAAACCTTTATATATTAATGAAAAGTTTAATTCATTAAGAATATATAGTACCCATATACATATATACACCAACCTAGAATCCTCCAATATATAAAGAAAACATTGGCAGAATTAAAAGAATAGATCTGCTGTAATCACTGAAGACTTTGGTATCACACTTTCAAATAAAACATGAGCCTATATTAAAAAAATCTTAAGAAATCCACTTGAAAGTTATCAGAGCTAATGTATGAATTCAGCAAAGTTTTGAGGTAGAAAATCAACACACAAATATCAGTGTACTTATATACACTGGCAGTGAATAATCTGTAAAACAAACACAAAAAAGCATTTCCATTTACAATTACAATTAAGGTAATAAAATACTTATAAATACAAAGAAGTAAAATATTTTCACACTACACACCTTAAAACATTGCTTAAATAAATTTTTAAAAGTCCTGAATAAATGAGAAGACATTCTGTTTTCATAATAGAAATACTTTGTTCAGATTCAATACTACTCAAAGTTGGCCTACAAGTTCAACTCATTCTTTACAAAATTCAAAAACATTATTTTGCAAAAATGGATTTTCAAATTTATATGGAACTACAAAGAGCACCAAATATCCAAACCCTGAGAAAGAAAAAAAAAAAATTCGAAAACTCACACTTCCAGATAACTCAACTTAATACAAAGCCATGGTAATTAAAGTGTGATGCTGATTTGGCAGATGTATAGACTGAGTGAATATAATTGAGAGTCCAGAAATAACTCCAGACATCTAGAGATCATCAATTTTTAATACAGATGCTCAATCCATTCAATAATGAATATTTTCTTCAACAGATGCTGATAGTGTAACTGAATAGCCTCAGGCTAAAGAATGAAGTTGGATGCCTGCATCATGCCATTTACAAAATTTAACTCTAAATGATTAAGAGTTTATTATCCAGTATACATAAAAGGACTCCTATATCCTTGCAACAAAAAGAAAACTAATCCAAATAAAAAAGTGCAACAGATTTAAATAGACATATCTTCAAATAAGTTATACAAATAGTCAATAAGCTCATGCTCAGCAACATTAGTCATTTGTGGGAATTCAAATCAAAACCACAATGAGATACCATCTTACACCTACTATGATGCAGTCTTAGATATGTAATCAAAATAATTGAAAACAAAGACTCCAACTTATAACTCTATGTTAATATTTGTTACAGCATTATTTAAAATAATCACACGGCAGAAACAACCCAAATACATTTCAACATAGAGTAAACAACATATGTTATTTACACACATGGAATATTGTCTAGCTGTAAAAATTAAGTTCTGATCATGGATGAGACTTAAAACATATGGTAACTGTAATAAAGCAGGAAAAACAGGACAATAATTTTATGATTCCATTATGTGAAGTATCTGAATAGGTAAATTCATCAAAAGAGAAGTACGCCAAAAGTTGCCAGAGACTGGCAGGAGGAAAAAAAGGGAAGTTATTAATAATGATTTATTAAATTTAGACTGATGAAAATTTTGGGATATGCTAGTTATTAGTGATGATTGTGTCACTTTGCACATGTAATTATACCACTGAATTGTACACTTGAAATGACTAAAATGGCAAATTATTATAGAAATTTTACCACAATTAAAATGGTTTTTAGCGCCGGGCTCGGTGTCTCAGCCTGTAATCCCGTGCCTTTGGGAGGCTGAGTGAGTGGATTGCCTGAGCCTGCGGGTTCGAGACCCGCCTGGGCAGTGAGACCTCATCTCTACAATAAATCAAAAAATCAGCTGGGCGTGGTAGCTCATGCCTGTAATTCCGGCTACTCGGAAGGTTGAGGCGGAAGGATCGCGGGAGCCCAGCAGGCCGAGGTTGCGGTGGTCGGGAGCGGCCCTGCACTCCAGTCTGGGTGACAGAGTGAGACTCCAACTCAAAAAAAAAAAAAAATGTTTTTTAAAAACTTGCAAAAATGTAAGCAATGACTTTAGTTTTAGGTTTTTTTTTTTTTTTTAGATAATCACATAATAGAACTGGTATGTGTGTGTGTGTGGTTCCTTATTTGTTTCCTATTACTATGTAACAAATTACCAACAACTTTGTGGATTATCTTCTAGTTACTGATGGTTAGAAATCGAATTTTGTTGATCATTGTCAGGGTCTTAAAAGAAGATAAAAGTGTAGCCAGTGCTGAGGCCTCATCTAAAAGCTCAACTGGGGCAGGATCCACATTCAGGTTTGCCTCAGGCAAGCTGGTGGGTTTTCAATTTCTCAAAGTCTATTGTACCAAAGGCCTTAATTCTTACCTGGCTACTGCCCGGAGTCTACCCCTATTTTTTTGCCACATGGTCTCACTGATGTCAATTTGCTTCAAGAGTTAGCAAAACAGAGTATGCTGTGAAGACAGAGTCTCAGTCTTATACTTGCAAATTATGAGAGTTACATCCCACACTTTTGTTGTATTTTATTGGTTGGAATCAACTTTCTAGGAGATCTTCCATTCAAGGAGAAGGGAGTATAACAGGACCATTTTACAGGTTGCTTGACACAAATTCTATTAATTTTAACACACATGAGGGTTTGTCTAACTACCACAACAAAACAGGATAAAAAGCAGTCTTATCGTTTCCCTTATGTTCTCCTTTATAGTTATAGGCACTCACATGAAAAACACTCATTTAAATGAATAGTAAACCTGAGAACAATTCAATAATTTAAAGTGAATTTGAGTATATTTGGATCAAGAAACAGATATAATTGTGTAGAAGTATTTTATGATATAAAAGAGAGGGAACTCAAATTTTGAACTATTTTTAAAATAGAGTGCAAAAGTATCCCAAAATGAGTAAAGTTGAATTCTTTCAAAGTATCAGGTATACTTCTATTACCAATATAAAAAAAGAATGCAGAAATGATTTTTAAGTCTAAATAAGAGAAATATAGTTAAGGAAAATAAAGACTATTCTGAAATGATCTTAGCATTCCAACTGCACAAACACAAAAAATCTTCCAATTGCATTTATTCATATCTCTAAGGGAAGGCATCATGAAGAAACAGCTAATTGTTCCCTGAAACACAGTTTAATTCTAGACTCATATTGATAATTATATCATAAATCCAAATAGCTATCTTAGAAAATAGCTGGTGTTAATTAAAGTGCACTTAGTGGTATATCCTAACCCTCAGTTGTGTTGACAGAACCACTTTTCCAAACAGAACAAATTGGGGTAGTAGAATTTTACTATAGTCTATGACTTCAGATACATATGACATAGGGGAGGCAGGGCATTTTTGAAAATGAAAATAGAAGAAGAAAATAGCTATACAAATATTTCTTAATTCAGGTGAGTTGTTTAGTCTGCTGAAATAATTCCTAGTTGAATAAGCAAATGTACCGATGTTTTATTAATCCAAGTCTTAAGAGATCTCATTCAAATTTGATTTAGAAGTACTAATTTATGTAAGGAAGCCACAGCTAATATCCTTTAAGGTAGGGTGGAGGGAGGCAAAGATAATTTTATGTTTATTAATAGTCTCTTCCTCAAGTTTAGTTTAAGCACTTTAAAAAAAATTAACATCTGCAAAATTTAATTATATTTTACAAATTATGACTTCTTTTATTAGATAAAACACAGTAGTATGTCAATCTTTCCTAATTTAAATTGCTTCTTTTAGGTACTTTGTTAGGTAAAAATCCATGTCTCCAGAATGGTCTCATTCCCTAAAGGACATTCGCATGTCTAAGCGCAGGCATGAAATTGCCATCAAAAAGGAGGGAGGTGGTTAGGGTTCAGAAATTACCTGTTGGGTACATTGTCCCTATCCAGGTAATAAGCCATTTGAGACTCAATCCCAACCACTACAATATATGTCCATATATTGTATCCATATGCAAACATTCATCTGTACTCCTTGAATCTACAAAAAAAAAAAAGAAAAAATTAAAAAATTAAAAACTGCCTTGGAAGAAGGGAGGGCACCTGAGATCCATACACAACTTTCCTCCACCTCAGTGACTTCTTCAGGTTCCTACATGACCTTTTAGCAATTGTTACTGAGGGCTCAAGTTTTGAACCCATGATCAGTTCATTTGTCTTGTTCAGTGATCTGTGTCCATTCCTTTGTGTTGCTTTGGTTTTGCTTCGCTGGTATTGTAGACACCTTTGCCTTTCAGTCATATTCTTCATGTAGTATGCAGAGTGTATACTTCTCTCGATCCCAGAAACTATAAGCATTTGCAACCTTTCTGATTGACAGAATTTTTATGTTTCTCCAAATCCATACTTTAAAATGAAATCCCCAATATAATGGTATTTGGAGGTGAGGAGTTTGGTAGATGATTAGGTTATAAGAATGGACCCTCCCCACATGAATGGAATTAGTAACCTTATATATGAGGCCCCAAGAGTTTCCTTACTTCACCATGTGAGACACTGAATCATCTTAATCTTCAACCTCTCAACCTCCAGAACTGTGAAAAAATACATTTATTTTCTCCAGAAATCACCTAATCTATGGTACTTTTGTTGTAGTTGCTCAAATAGACTTAAATATTCTCCCTTTGTCTTCAAGGCTCTTCTGATGGTACTAGATCTCAGCTGTACTGTATTTCATGCTGTGGGGCTTTAAAGAACGTATGAATACCTTTCATGGCACAGTAACAATTAAGGGAGGCCTAGGAGGGCTAACTAATATCCTTTCACAGCAGATGCACTCAGTGACAGCAGTAGAGTTCTCTGCTTCATCTATGCCATACTGTATGGGCCAACCTGTCCAGCATTCTCCTTCCAGGATTATAAATTGAGAACCAGCATACAACTCTGCTTTACTTTTTGTTTATTTCTCTCTTAAGCTTATGTTTGAAGATACCATTCTTGTTTCAAGAAATAAAGGATTGAAAGAAGCCCTAGTGAAAAAAAAATCAATTCTCTATTCTTGAGAAATGATATTCCATCAGAAATATTTGAAAATTACTTTTAGTTATGTTTTAAAAATGGATACATTCTACTTCCAGAAATCAGTGCCATATAGAATTAAATTGAGCAATTAATATTTTTATTCTAAGTCCTTTCTCACAAGGGACATTTTGATAAATTCCTTTTCTGTAAAGCTAATCTACTTGGCATACTAAAAAAACTAATTTCTAATTTCTTAGGCAGCTATATTCATTATATTAAATTTTTAAAAGTATAAAATATGCTATAGTGTCTGTATAGTTCAGTTTCTTGTGAATTTTGTGAGTATGAACTGGCACTTTCCAAGAATCTCTAAGACTCTTAATAAAAAGAATTTATAAAACTACAGGTATCAATTTAAAACTGAAATCATAGCGAATTTACAGAGGCAATATGACACTTTGAGGATGTATCTGAGTAACTATTAAGATCTATACAAGAAAAATCTTGATATTCGCCTGCAAAATTTAGTCACTTTTGCATCTAAATTCTCACAAATATTTTTATGATTACCATTATAGTGTTGTCTCAAGTTCCCCCTCATAAAGCTGTCCTATTGATTAAATAAATTATAATGTGGGCAAATGATTAAAGGGCTTTTACTCACTCAGACCTATTTACAAAAACAAGAATAAACACTAAAAACATTCTGTAACCCACAATAAGAAGTACAATTTTCACATCTTAAAATATTAAGAATGATTTTTAAAAGTAGGTTCCTGCAAATTACTATATAGGTTATTGTTAAATAGTTTATTTTATACAATTTAAACACATGGAGACATCAATATAAACTAAATATTTTGAGCTAAATATTAGCTCAATACTTTGAAATTTAGCTAAATTTAATATACGTGTTTTATCCAATGACCTATAGGAAGTTCAACGTCACTGCACAATTTTTGCAATTTTCAAGAAAATTAATTTTTATTTAAAATTGAGCCCCCAAAGTTTCAAACCTTGCTTGATATGACCCAAGATTTAGCTCATTTTGCTATTTTCCTTGTTCCACAACAACTCAAGTTATCTCTCTTTGTTTCTGCTGGATGATTTTGGCAATGGGAAACTGGCAAGACATTTACTGGTTCCTTATATGGAATTTACAAGGATTTACTAAAAGATTGTATAACTGGGGATTTGCATATTGTAGAGAAAATGAATGAATGAATATAATCCAACCATGCTTTTCATTGGTCATCTCTATTTTCTATAATATTGTATCATATTACAAAGACTTTGTATGCTCTCTCCCACTCCCTACACACTTCTTGCTCTTGGGATGTATGTATCCAGAGCAAGATACATTTTAATGTTGACCTAAGGTTTAACCTTAAATTTATAAACACATTATTTCTGTAACCATTTGGTAAATAAATAGTTTTGTATCAAATTCCAATATTGTAATTATAAAAATAATTATCAATGTACAAGTTTTTGATTTCTAAATTTAATCTGATGTGATTGATCTTTGGCCAATTTAGTGGTACCATAGGATGTAATTGAATTATCTGAGAATTGTCTCATGCAATAAATTCTTGAACAAAAACTAATAGAAAAGTACATCAACCCATCACCTGACTGATTAACAGAAATATTTTGGAAAAAATAATTGTTTTAAAATTTGCATTTTTGGAAGTTGCCCTTTTCTATGCACCTGCTGAAAGTTGAAAGTCAGAATATAAATTAATAATTTACCAAGCATTAAATTAATAACCATGTATAAATTTTAATGTAATAGTATTATTCATAAAAGAAAGAAAAACTATGTAAGTCTAAAAGTCATAAGCACAAAAGCTAAAGTTAAATAAATTATATTAATTTGTTTTGAACATCATTTCTTTTCCAATAAAATATTTTTTCTGGTTTTTATTTTATTTCTACAGTACAGCAAAACATGGAAATAATAGGGATTATGCTGTTCAGTATGTATTTATATATTACATATCAAATAGTATGTGCTGATTTGCTTTTTTTGTGGACATATATGAGGGAAAACCTAAAGAAACCTGAAAATCTGGAATTAGTTTCAGAGGACCCCTTGTAGTACAGGTTTCCATCACTAGATAAGTGTAGGAACCCATTGGCATTAGTGTACCAGCTAGCAATGTTGTGAGACACTTCGGTGAATTTTTTTGGAGATTCTTTCAATGCATTTGCCCATTTCATAATGGGTGATTTACAAGCACATTGCACTAAGTGCAAAACAGTATGACCCCACCATCTCTATTTACCTGATCTTGCCTTGATCAGCTTTTTTTGTTTATTTCCTTGTATGAAAAAATTCCTGAAAGAGAAATGTTTTGCTGATGTGAAAGAGGTGAAACAAAAAACAGCAGAAACACTATAAGACATCAAAATGGGTGAGCTCAAAAACTGTTTTGAGCAGTGGAAAAAGTGTCACAATAGGTGTATCACACCAAACAGAGAGTACTTTGAAGGTGACTAAATAAATACACAATATTTTTATAAATAAATTCTGAGTTTCTTTGGGTCCCCTCATAAAATGTGTGTGTGTGTGTGTGTGTGTGTGTGTGTGTGTGTGTGTGTGTGTGTGTCTGTATTTTTTTCTCTCTTTTGGTTCATAAGCTTGAAATGACAATATCATTTCCAGCTGTTAGTTATGTCATTAGTATGCTATAAAACTAGCAGATGGAATATGTAAAATAGTTATCTTTCTTTTGGAAAATTTTTTTTTAACTTTACTTAAATAGCTGCCATCACTTTAATTGCTTTAAATATGTTGTCATAAAGAGAGCAGGTATTGGGAATTTTTGAAAGAAAACAAATTATTAATTTCTTAATAACATCAGCTTGCTTAAAAAGTGTAGTACTTAAAAGGAAGAGAATTAATTACCCAACAGACACTTCCCTTTAAACCATCTTCTCATTTTCCTGTGATCCACTTTTGCAGCAAAGTTCCTGGGGTGGCCTTGGACCCACCCATTTCCCCTTCATCTCTTCTGTCTTATAGTTATTAAAAACAATTGTAGAATTTTTTGGAAATTCAACATCTTGAGATAAGGGGTGATGCTCATTACAGCAAGGGCTCTGTTCCAGTATCTCCAGAATAGGATGTCCTTCAGTGCATTAGCCCAGTGTACCATGTTAGTCCTAAGGAATAAAAGATGGAATGGGTTGCTTTCTGGGCTCTTTCATTAGTGGAGATTCCATCTTCCCAGAGTAGCATTCTGAGCCTATAGGGGACTGAATCCTTGACTTCTGTTGTTCCTGGACACCTATCTGTAGAGTAATAAACCCACTTCATGTAACTTATTTTGTGTGGGCATTCTGTCACACTGAATTCAGACAAGCAGTAATCCATGCAGACAACTTGTTCAACCATGGGGTGGGGTATGGAGTGCAGGGAGCATTGGGGAATTCATCAATTGCTCACTTTCCTTCCATAAATGTTTCGAAAGCTTAGAGGTTACAACTAATAGGAAGATGCTCACTAGAAAAAAAGAAGAGGAAACAGTGCCTCTTCTAAATCTTGAGTATCTGTCATTCTCGGAATCTATGTCCGAAAAGCAAAATGTACCAGTTTTTTTTTTTTAAATCAATTCATTTTAGGTAAATTGTCTAGATCATTGATGCCCTACTCTCTTTTTCTTTCCTTTTATAATTGCTTAAGGACTTTCAAAACACAAATTATTAGAGGACTCAATTAGACTCTGTGTTTTGCTTATTTTAAATGTTTTGTAATAATTCAGGTAAGGTAATTTTTCTAGAAACCAAATAGCTGTGTTACTTCTCAGGCAATAGTATTCATGAAGTAGTTCCATCTGAAATGTTATTTCATTGTATTTCAATTTTGAAATGTATTCAGGATTACAACTTTGAATTTAATTATTGTAAAGTGAGAGGAAAGCAGAAGACCTACTCATTCAGCTTTAAGTTTGCCTTCCAACTTTTTTCAACACAAAGTTGTCTTGTTTGTTTGTTTGTTTTCCTTGACTTTTTTTTTCTCCTTCTTTTTCTCCTCTTCCTAGACTAAGGAATTTTTTCTGTCCTTTGTCCAATTTTTTTTGCAAGCGATAGAAAAGGAGATGTTTTGAACTCCCTCAAAAAAATCATTACACTAAAAATTACAGCAGAAACCTCAGATTTTTAGAGCACAGTTTATTGTACCACCAAATGCCTACTTTTATCTTACTAGGTCATTTTATTTTGCTCTGTATAGTGTATTTGCTTGATAAAATTCTTTCAGTATAGTCATGTCATTTACTATGTCTGAACGTGAGAATTAGACAATTAACTTCATCCCCACTTGAGAAATAAGTAAAACGATTTGAAATTAGGAAAAAATTTACAAGCAGTAGATACTTTGTAGTAAAATATTTCTATTAATTGAGCTTTGACCCAGAAGGAGACATTCTCACATTTGTGCCAGACAGTAGACAAGCCTCCTTTTTTATCTAGGAGGACATACTATCCCTGAATTCCAATGCTGTTGGCTTGAAAAGATACTCTTAAACAAGGGTATTCATTACCTCTGCTCACAAGATGGGCATAAATGTGAAGAATTGATGGAAAGTTGCTTTACAATAGAGACAACAAGTTACTTTGGTAAGCTAGATGATAGATGCTCTACATCTGGAACTAGGGAAGCAACAATGGAATGGAAGGTAGAAGAGCGAAGCCAAGATGTTACACTGGTAAGTTAAAAGAAATTGGGATTGCTGGATCATATTATCATATTATCTCTAATTATTTGAGGAGCCTCCAAACTCTTTCCCATAGACTTCACCATTTCACATTTTTATAGACAGTGTACTAGTGCTCCAGTGGAGCCACATCATCACTAGCACTTGCTTTCACTTGTTTTTTCAATAGTAGCCATCCTAAGATGTGACGTTGTCTTTCATTGTGGTTCAATGGCTCTGAAATTTTAGTTATGGAAGATGAATAAGTTCCAGAGATATGCTGTACACTAAATTTTCCAAGGAGGTGGTATATCTCATGTTAAGTGTTCTTACCACAAAGCAGTACAAAATAGAACAAAATAAAACAAAAATCAAAGGGGCAGAAGGAAACTTCTGGAGGTGGTGCATCCGTTTATAACCTTGATTGTGGTAATGGTTTTATGAATATATCTGTATCTCTAAACGTACCAAGTTGTATACATTAAAGATGTCCAGATGTATATCAACTATTCTCTATAAAACAATAAAAAGCTAAGTAAAAAAAAATATTGACCAAGAGCTTGCTATTCCCTCACACATATCTAAGGGATTAACAAGAGGCATGTATTCAGATGTGTGAACCTTTCCAGCCACCATCCATCTGTGACCCTTTGAAAAACACCAAGATTCTGTGGTCAGTCTCAGATATTATTTCTATGTTCTTTAACTCTTTGTTTTAGTTTTTGTTTAGTAAAGATGTTGGACTAAATTTAAAATAGATTTGTATTTGCTTTTTTTTCTCTCCTTCCCCCATCCCCCCCTTTCTTTTGGTTGTTGTTGGTGCTGCTTCTTTTTGATTAAAAAAAAAGGTACAAACAAGCAAAAAGTCAGGACCCAATAAATAATATCAATAGAAAGAAACCAGTTTATTCTGGGTAAAGTGGTAAATACTAAAAAATCCCAAATATTTTTTTCTTCCTATCTTCAAAGCAATCTCTATGGACTTTCCTTTAAAACCTGGTATTTGATAAAAATGATTTTAAATTCTAATCTGTGTTTTTTTTTCTTCTTAGCTTTAAAATTTTTATATAAATATCAAAAGAAAGTATTGTGACTTTTCAATAAAATTTATTTTTGATTTTTACCACCTTTTTCTAATATAAAATATAAAATCTTAAGTTTGTAAAATTTTTCTGAAAATTGTGCATTGTTTATCAAAATTGTCAAAGCAAAAAATCTGAACTTATTTGCTGTTGTTCTGAATGTGTGTGTGTCTGTGTGAATGTTTGTAATATCTAACTGCTTGGTAATCAATCACATACTTAGTGACCATAATAAATAATTTTTGTGAAATCTCTAGCACACCAATGTAGAAACAGCAATATATGATTTATAAAAGCAACTTCCACATAGTGATAAATTAATATGATTTCACTTTGAAACTGCCATTTTTAGGCAGCTTCTATAGTGTAAAAAAATATAATGTTGCAAGATTTAAGTATTTTAGCCTTTTCCAGTTCTTAAAAACAGCATTTAGAATTTCTTTTGACTTTTAAGAACTTTACTGAGATGATCTTTTCCCTGAACACTTTGTCTACAAAAAGGTCAAGAAAACTATGGAGATCACTTAAAAAGTTGTGTAGGTAAGGTGCTTAATTTTAAGAGCTGTTACCAAGAAAATGATCTATTTAAGATGGTGCATCTTACTCCACTTACAGCAGTTTGTGAGACTCTTTCAGTTATTTGAGTATTCTATTTTTGCAAAAATAATAAAATTAGAGCTTAGAAAGTTCAAAATAGCTGATATCCTCATTTTCTCTCAGGTTTTAAAATTCATCCAATGTGTCAACAATTAGAGTTTAAATCTATATCAAAGCTTCAGAATTGTGATCCCTAAATAGCTTTAAAAATCACTAAAAACTCCAAAGTATGACCCAACTGGTTCTCGTGGGGCAGTGCATGATTGTGTATGTTCCAATGCCCATCCACTTTCTGGAAACAGGGCCTATGCTTTCCTCCAGGTTCACCTGTGCACGCAGATTACTGGGACATTGGAAAATCTGTGTTCTTTCCTTCTTCTTCTGAGTTGAAAATACACGTGTCTAAAACTGGTTTTATCTGATTTTCCCTTGTGGTGCTGTCTTCTTTTTTGCCATCCTCTTCTCTACACTATGGCACTATAAAGTTCATATATTTGTTATAATGACATCTACCAATTGTATTGTAGTCACAGCTTAAGCATTGCTTTTCCATAAACACAGATATGACCTTCAAATGATACCCATGCATCCTCATATCATATTATGTTTGCCATTTTAAATTATGTATCATGCTTTCATTTAATTGTGCAATGGAAAATTTTTATGCTGTATTTTTATTTTATTTTATGTAGATATGTGGGGGTGCAAGTCAAGATTAACTACACAAGCAGGCTATATGCTGGTGAAGTTTGAACCTCCAAATGGCCCTCACTTCCCCTGATTTAGGACTAGGTATCCTTTGTGATGCTAACATGTTCCCCCTCCCCTTCTCTGGCAACTGCCAATCCCTCCTTTGTGCTGAAGTGATTAATGTTCAGGTCCCAGTTATGAGGGAGAACATTCTGTAATCAGTTATTTGTTTCGGTGATAAATCACTGAGTATGATGATCTCCCAGTCTATCCAATTTTTTGTGAATTCCATGATTTTGTTCCTTTATGACTGCACAATACTCCATTGTGTATATGACCATATTTTCTTTTCTTTTTTTTCAAATTCAGCAGAGTTAATTATTTTTTAAGCTCAACATATTCATCTCTGTTAGCTTTCTTTTTTTAAAATTTGTATTTTAAAGATGAGTAGATTTCAAGTTTATGTATACAAATGCTCATTGCACAGGTAAAATTTGGTACTCTCTGATCCCTACTTAACCTGATTTGAGATCAATTACCCTTATCGATGAAATGTTTCCTCCCCCACCCCTTCCGGCAGTTTCCCACTATTGTCAATCCCTTTCTTACAGTATTATGATGATTGTTCAGGGCCCATTTATGAGTGAGAACATGTGATACTCAATTTTCTGTTTCTGTGATAAATTGCTGAGTATGATAGACTCTAAAACCATCCAAGTTGCTGCGAAGTTCGTAATTTTGTCCTTCTTTATGACTGTGTGATATTCAATCGTGTATATGTACCATATTTTTCTTTTCTTTTCTTTTTCTTTTTATTTTTTGAGTTGGAGTCTCACTCTGTCGCCAAGACTGGAGTGCAGTGGCCGCTCCCGGCTACCGCAGCCTCGACCTGCTGGGCTCCGGCGATCCTTCCGCCTCAGCCTTCCAAGTAGCCGGAATTACAGGCATGCGCTACCACCCCCGGCTGATTTTTGATTTATTGTAGAGATGAGGTCTCGCTGCTCAGGCGGGTCTCGAACCCGTGGGCTCAGCAATCCACTCACCTCAGCCTCCCAAAGTGCGGGATTACAGGCTGAGCCACCGAGCCCGGTTTGTACCATATTTTTAAAAATTCAGTCCACTTTCAATGGGCAGCATGGTTGTTTCTATGTTTTTACTATTGTGAATGATGCTGCAGTAAACATGCATGTGCAGGTATCTCTATCATAGAGTGATTTGAATTACATGGGGTACATTCCCAGAAGAGGGGTTGTGAGTTATATGGAAGGTCTATTTTTAGATCTTTTAGGAATTGCCACACCAGTTTCCCCAGAGGTTGTACTAGTTTGCACTCTGACCAACAGTGTAGAAGTGTCCCTTTCCCCCGCATCCTCTCCAGCCTCTATTGTTATTTGAGTTACTGATGATGGCCATCCTGACTGGAATTAGGTGGTAGCTCAGTGTGGTTTTAGTTTGCATTTCTTTGATGATTAGTGAGGCTGAGCATTTTTTCATGCATCTGTTGACCGCTCGTATATTTTCTTTTGTGAAGTATCTATTCATATCTTTTGTCCACTTTGTAATAGGGCTGTTCACTTTTATCTTTTTGGCATGTTTGAATCCTATGTACATCTTAGATGTTAGGCCTTTGTAAGATATACAGTTGGCAGATATTTTTTCCCAATCTGTGGGCTGTCTCCCGGCTCTCATGACGGTTTTGTTTGCTTTGCAGTAGCTTTTCAGTTTGATGAGATCCCATTTGTCTATCTAATCTTTTATGGCATTGGGCATTTGGGGTTTGATGAGAAATTAATTGCCAGTTCCAATTTCCATCAGGGTGTCTTCTGCATTTTCTGAGGGTCTTATAATTTGAGGTTTTACTTGTAGGTCCTTTACTACATTTTCTTTATCTAGGCCACTTTTGATGGGCAGTAGGGTTGGTTCCATATTTTTGTTATTTTGAGTAGTGCAGCTATAAATGTGAATGTGCAGATATCTTTTCTGTAGAATAGTTTATTTTAATCTGTGTATAGCCCCAGGAAAGGTATTGCTGGATAATATGAAAGATCAATTTTTAGGTCTTTTAGGAATTGCCACACTGCTTTCCATAGAGTTTGAACCAGCATGCACTGTCACCAACAGTGTAGAAACATTCCCTTCAAAAGTTTTTTTATTTTTTTTATTTTTTATTGATGCGGACCATCCTTACTGGAGTAAGGGGATATCTCATTGTGGTTTTGATTTGCATTTCTCTGATGATTAGTGAGACTGAACATTTTTTATTGTATCTGTTGACTGTATATCTTCTTTTGAGAAGTGTTTATGTCCTTTGCCCATTTTTCAAAAGGTTTTTTTTCTTCTTTTAGTTCATTTGAATTCCTAGTATATCATGGATTTTAGGTCTTTGTCAGACACACAATTAATAAATATTTTTTCCCATTCTGTGGATTGTCTCTCAACTCTCTTGATGGTTTATTTTCCTGTACAAAAAGCTTTTCAGTTTGATGATGTCCTCCTTGTCTATCTTAGCTTTTATGGCATTTGCTTTTACTATGAAGCTACAGCAAGCAAAACAGCCTGGTACTAGTACAAAAATAAGCACAATGGAACAGGATAGAAATTACAGAAGCAACAATTTGATCTCTTCAACAAAACCACCAATAACAACCACTGGGGAAAGGAGACCATATTTAGCAAATGGTGCTTGGAAAACTGACTAACCACATGCAGAAGAATGAAAGGGGACCCCTACCTATCATCATAAATCAACTCTAAATGGATAAAAAAAACTTAAGTGTAGAAACTCAAGCTATAAGAACTCTCGAAGAAAACAGGAAACACTAATGTGCACATTGGAGTAGGCATCCAATTCTTGGTCAAATCCTCAAAAGTGAATACCATTTTAAAAAGTTATGGTATATGTTATGTCATTGAAACCACAAACTGTGTTTTTTTAAAACTTATTTGTATTTTTCTGTTGCAGCCCCAGAGCCTACTTTGATGCCTAAGATATAGCAAGTGCTAAAAATAGTTTGTTCATGCAGTAAATTGCTTATGTTTTTCTTTTTGGTCAAGAAATTATTTTGGGACTTTCTTAGAACCTCTTTCTATAGCTACCTAAATACTTTATGTTTTATTTTCCTCTTTGCTTCTCTTGGTTTTTCAGTGTATTCTCCTTTGTTGAGTTCAAACATTCTATGTAGGCTATTAAATCATGAAATTTGCCAATGTCCTCTTCTCTTAGACTATCATTTTTTATCCCTCTCTATTTTATTCCTGGATGATTCCTTCATAATCTTACTTCAATGAATACCTATAGGTCCCAGATTCTCAACACATACACATGTGTTACCGCCTATGTACTCATCTGCATAGATGTCTTGTAAAAAATTCAAACTCCAAAAGGTTGAAACTCCTTTTATGATCTGTCTCTCAGGTCTACTCATCCCATACCATAGCTCATTAAGTAATGGTATTATTCATTAAATCTTACACATTTAACAAAATATTATTTAAATCTTACCCTTTAATATATTTTGAATCCATCCATTTCACTCTATTGCTATTTGAATTTCAAACTGGAATAAAACATCACACCATTCTTGTCACAACGTTGTGCTATATGCTTCCTTACTGTAAGAAGAGTAGAAATCTGTAGAATAATTTGTATACTAGAATTTTTTTAAAAATGATTTGTGAATAGTTTAAGATAAAAATACTAAGCATGTGACACTCAAGAAGAGAATGGTCCAAATGGTCAGCAATTAAATGTTTATTGAAAGCTTATTACTAAAAAGAAGATAGGCATTTTTAGGATAAAATATATGAATACAGAGCAATTAGAGAATAGTGAGAGTCAATGAGTGTTAATTGGCACCAAATATACCAAGGGTTCTTTCCCTCAGGCCCTGAGACTGGGATAAAAAGTGAGAAATGATGAGAATTTTATCATTCATATGTAATACCAATTCATGATTTTAAACTTAGCATGTATAGTTTAATTTAGTATTTTGAAATACATATAGGTATATAAACAATAGAATAAATACAAAATAAAGCAAATCTGTAACGCTAAAGTGTTACTATTAAAAATATAATTTTAAATAAATTTTAAGAATATGAATGGTGAATTTGTATGCCTTCCAGAATGCAGGCAGAAGAAGACTGGAAGCCACTCTTTCTAGAAAAATCCAGGAGAAATTAGCAGTGAGAAAATGTCAGGAGGAGAGGTGAAAAGTCAGGCAGCTGACTGAATATTCAATTTATGGGCTGCATGGAACCATTTTATCTTTACTCTATCCCTCTCTCAGCACTGCAGTACTTCTTTCGATCTCTAAGTGAAAGTTTCTGAGGAAACTGAACAAATTGACTCAGGGTTGCATGGAGTTTAGTGTGAATACTCTGGAGGAACGCTGTCTCTGTCTCAACCTTCTGGAGGGATCCGATTTTCTCCTTGGCCACCTACCCTTAGACCGTAAAGTGAAGCCAGCTAGTGAAAATACTCAGCCGGGTTCAGTGGCTCAGCCTGTAATCCCACGCCTTTGGGAGGCTAAGGTGAGTGGATTGCCTGAGCCCACGGGTTCGAGACCCGCCTAGGCAGCGAGACCTCATCTCTACAATAAAAAAAAATAAAAAAAATACAAAATAAAAATCAGCCGGGCGTGGTAGCGCATGCCTGTAATTCTGGCTACTTGGAAGGCTGAGGCGGAAGGATCGCTGGAGTCCAGCAGGTCGAGGCTGCAGTGGCCGGGAGCGGCCACTGCACTCCAGTCTGGGCGACAGAGTGAGACTCCAACTCAAAAAAAAAAAAAAAAAAGAAAATACTCTATAAATGGACATTACATTTCTAGTCAGTTACTCATTCAGAGCAACTGAGGAAGACTCCAGTCTACATGACAGCAAAGGAAACGTCTGCTTGCTTCTAGTTGAATTGGCCTCTTTCCATTTTAAGTATAAACATGTCCAAATAAGCATCAAGAGGTACATAAAAGATACAAGATTGAAAAGTCATAATAAGGAGTGAAAATACCTGAGAAGAATGTTTACAAAAGCTGTTAGTGCATTTAGACATATTTTTAAATAATTAAATCTACTAAAAGTGATATTCTAAAGAAGAAATATGCTGCATAGAATAATAACTGACATTAGTAATATAATTTCTAATTTTAAGTACTAACTAAAATATTTGGAAGACTGACTGCCAGTCTAGAATGCAGTAAACAAGAAATACATGAAAAACATAAGAGAAAAAGAAGTGCCATCATGTGCCTAACTAATGAAAAGAGTAAAATAAAACAACAAACTGATAATATGGTTGAAGAAACTTACTAATAAAATAGCAAAAAAAAAATGTTTAAGTGAACACAGAAACAAGTTTTAAAATTTAAGCCACTCTATTGGGTAGAATAAGTTAAAGATAAACAAAAAACCCTTTGCATTGCATAGTATCAAGGATAAAATAGACAATTCTAAATGTTTTTAAAGGTTTAGAAATAAAATTAACCAAGATTTTTTAAAAGGGGATACTAGCCTACAAAATATTAAAAATAGATTGGCATTGGTATTTTCATTAATCATTTTTAATTTAGAATTTGAAAATACAAATTCTTTCTCTAGTAATGTGGCGCATGCACACACACGGATGCACACACACACAGTTATGTAGCTTGGACATGATTACTAACACTTACTAAATGGATGACATATATTGTGTTGGTCTAAGAACACATTTGCAATCCCTCTCCATACAAAAATGTTATGTCATTCATTATTAGAGCATGTATGTGAGGTAGCGGCCTCAACTACTGGACTCCAAAACACATATAAACCTAAAATCTTGACAAAGACATTGAGATCCTGGTTGGTGAAGTGGGGGAGTTGACGGGGTAGTCTCTGTCAGCTTCTCCAAGGCTTCATGATCAGGCTGCTCTTCTCTGCTAGGCTTCCAGTTCTCCTCTGAAGCCTCACCCACAAGCCCCAACACTGCTCACCAGTGCAGAAGGACCCCGCAGGTGATCTTGCATCTCTGCTGTGGTTGTTAAGCTGTCTCATTTAAGGACCTTTTCTGTCACACTCAGTGATCTATCACAGAAACACAGAACAGAGTACTATATGTTCTCACTGGTAAGCAGACCTTGAACAATTATTATACTACTATAAGAAAGGGGAGGGAGGGGCACACCTCATCAACAAGGGTACTACATAATGAAAATTTGTATACCTAACTCTGAATTGTACCCAACTTTAAAATTAAAAAAGAAAGGACACCATAAAATACTATAGATAAGATCACTTGCTTTTTGTATTGAATAGGTCATTTAGAGTTGACAGCATACATGAATAATTAAAGTTTATCTTGTTTTCTCTAAAATAATCTATTTAATAAAAATAACATGGATTTTGAAAGAAATTCACAGAATGTAGTGTTTAAAAATGCTGATTATGTCTAAGAAGGCACGAATAATTCTGAATACCTATAAACCAGTTTGAACAAAAGTATAGCTAGTAAATAAAGTTCTTTAAATTTTTTTTTAAAGAACCTTTTATAGAAAAGAACACCTCAAACTTTACTTAGACTTCACATGCACAGAGCCCTTCTCCCATTTTAACCGAGCCAATGGACTTTAATAATTACACTCTAACTAAGCTTGGAACTCCCTCACTGGGTAATGTGCCTCATCTATCCAACATAATCCCTGTGCGATTTGATCTCATTGTTCTCTCACTCTGAGCATTGTGGGAAAGAATTATTTGTGGTACTAAACCATGTGATTCATGAACTCATACTTTGATTATCACCTTATCTTAACTGAACAAAGCACAAGAATACATGCCCACATATACACACATGTGTATAAGGTGTATATATTAGAAGATTTCAATATTCATAAAGTTTTCTTCCTTCTGTCCCTTTCTGAATAACTACAGAAATGATCAAATGGAAGAAGTAACCATGAAAAAAAGTATGAGATCTGGAAAACAGTAGACTAATACAGTTACAGTTTAGTAACTAAATTGACAGACTAATACTATTACAGTTTAGGGAGATGCAAGACCAAGAATAATTTAAAAAACAAAGCAAGCCTTTTAAACACCTGATCCAAATTGGAGAAGAAAGTAATAAAGGTCTAAAAGAAGAGATATCTTGGTGAAAATATGAATTTTGTACTTCAGAGAATAAAATTGATAATATGGATGAACTTGAGAGGATGCAACCAAGGCATATTTTCTACTGATAGCTATAAAAGTAAGTAACCAAAACTCAGAACAACATTAACAAATGCACCAAAGACTCATAACTAAACAAGAAAGTTAAACTGTGGTATGGTTTTTGCATAATTGACAGAATATAAAAGAGCCTAATGTGTATAACTGGAAATATTCTCATTTGCATATAACCAGGAAAATGGCATTGGGGCTACAAGCAGTATTTATATAGTAATAATCATATAATCATTTTCATTTTTATCATGTTATGGGGACAAATTTACAATTTAATTGTAATTACTGTGTAGGAAATTAGCAATAGGGTAGTGACAGACACTTAAGACAGTCATTTTGTCTATGAAAGCATGTTTATTAAAAGATGAAAATCACAAATATTATGAACATCTCTATTTGTACAGGGGCAACTACAGAAAGTTAGATAAAGTGCTTATTCCTGGCTGGGGATACAAGGTTCCATGACTTATTGGCACCCCTTAAGGGACCCCAGATGTCAATAATACCATCTGGTCCCATCAAGTATTTTGAGAAGTTTTGCTTTACTACTCAATTTTTTTTTTCCCCACCACCTGGCCCCTTTTGACTGTTCATGGATTCTGAGCCTGTCTGCTCAAATGTCAGGTAAACTAACACAAACCAAACTTGGCAGGTTTGTGAATGCCAAATTTGAGACTAGATGAATCGAAAATCATCCTCTAGCATTTCTGACTTTACAGTAGGACCAATCTAGAGAACTGAATGTGTACATTGTTAATATCATGATTCATGTGAAAGGTTCAGTAGAGTAAACTGAATTCGTGAAGTAGAAGTAGAAAGGGAAATCTCGAATGTTAATAATCACATATCACAGGTAAGTGAGGTCAAGCGATATTGTCTGAAATCTAAAACAATAAGATATTGAAATTTAAATAAATTGTGACATATTAAGAGTAAAAATAATAGGACAATATAGCTATGAAAACTACTGAAGGATACATAGTAGGTGTGAATGTTATGTAAGAGAAAAATCCTACATCTGTACTTTCCTTGTTATTTCATTAGTAAATAATGTCTATATTTTAAAAAATTAAGAAAGAGATTCATAAACACATTATTTAGTGCAATGCAAGGTCATGGACAATGGAAGAGTGAATTTAGTAATGAGGGTGATTGATCCCTATTTTAGTCCTTATGAGTGAATTTTTTAACTATATTATATAATTTAACTACTTTTTTTCAATGATGCTGTATTACAACTATCCACAAAATAAGTGGCACACAAATGACAAACACTTATTTCTTGCAAATATAGCTGCAGTTTAGCTACTGTGACTCTACTTTGTGCTCTGAAGCTCCTATTTTTCTGGGACTGCATGTGTCTCGCTATTGAGACCAAATTGCAGAGTAAGCTACTAACCAGGGTCTTACAAAGATGGCAAGTACCAATCATGTAAGCAAAGATTAATCCTGTGCAATCATCTCACTCACTAACATTCCGTTTGCACAAACAAGAAAAAAGGCCTAGCACATGTCAAGAGGCTAGAAAGCATAGTCTGCTATGAGACCATGGAAAGGGTATCTACATGTGCTTCATGGGGGCAGTGAAGAATCAGAAGCAATAATTCAGTTTGCCACATATGTATACCCATTACTTTGAAGTAAAATAATACTGTAAAATTCCAAAGACATATAAAGAAATACATCTTGTTCTGTCACTTCTCTGATCTTTAAACCTTTTCCTATTTTCATGAAAATAAAAAACTACCTAATCCTGAATTGTACCCATGTCTTAAGAAAGAAAGAAAAAAAATATATATATATATATATATAAACTAAAATATATATATAAAGCATTGCATAATAGGTCTTATAGACCAAATCTCATTTTAGAAGACAACCACACTGAACACTTATATCAGACTTTTCTTTGGTCTTTGTAGACTTTATGTAATCTCTTGACTAGTGTGCTCTTCCTTCCGCCTGTAATGCTACCTACATTTGCTATTGGCTAGCTAATCTTAAGCAGTCTTGGCATACTACTTGACTTTAGATTAATGATTTGTTGCTGTTTGATTTAATTTTACTTTGTACTTCTCATGAGAAACAATCAATCATCATGAAATTATTTTTGTAATGACTTTACTTCTTTGGTAAACTATTTGGTACATAAGGAAATGAGTTTTCCGAGACAATACAGCATCATCAAGTTCAAATATATTTTCTGGCACATGTTTATAGAATGAAGAGTCTATCAGGATTCTCATAATATAAAATGAATCAATTTCTTTCTAAGTCCATGAAAAGGAATAAAATTTTAAATATTCTTCCAAATGTTTTATTTAAGATGGCAACACAATCATCCATAATTATTTAATCTGTTTGTTATATTGACTTTAATTCATGTATTAGCAGATCATTTATTAAATTAATTATTAACCACAGTCACCTTGTTAATTATAGTATAAAAGTTAACAGCTTACTGATTTAAAAAATGTTAATATTTATAGAATATTAATAAAACAGTGTTGACTTACTGAACTATGAACTGTATTAAAAGTATCGGCAATTGTATATAAAGTTTACTTGCTTATCTGCAATTATTAACACAGCAAATTAAATACAATGTATATATCAGTATGTTCTATACAGGTAAACACAAGTCAAAAGAAGTTAAACTTATTCTATCACTCACCTACTCACTCACACTTCACCATAACATTTTCTTTTTTTCTTTTTTCTCTCTTTTTTTTTTTTCCTGAGTTGGAGTCTCACTCTGTAGCCCAGACTGGAGTGCAATGGCCGCTCCCGGCCACCGCAGCCTCGCCTGCTGGGCTCGGGCGATCCTTCCCCCTCAGCCTTCCACGTAGCCGGAATTACAGGCGTGCGCTGCCACGCCCGGCTGATTTTTTGATTTATCGTAGAGATGAGGTCTTGCCAAGTTGTCCAGGCGGGTCTCGAGCCCGTGAGCTAAGGCAATCCACTCACTTCAGCCTCCCAAGGCGCGGGATTACAGGCTGAGCCACCGAGCCCGGCTAACATTTTCTGAAATTACAATCATGCTACATAAAAACAGTGTCTCTGTTTTTTACCTTATAAAAAAAAAAAACACGAAATCCTGGTTTTTGCAGCAACATGGAGGTGGCTGGAAGCCCTTATACTAAGTGTATTAACACAGAAACAGAAAACCAAATACTATATGTTCTCACTTATAAGTAGGTGCTAAACTCTGGGCTCATATGGAAATAAAGGGAACAGACACTGGAGACTCCTAAGGGGAGGGGTTGGTGATAAGGGCAAGTGCTGAAAAATAACTATTGGGTATTGTGCTCACTATTTGAGTGATGGTTTCAGTAGAAGCCCAAACCAGCATCCTGCAATATACCCATGGAGTAAATTTGTATGTGTACACCCTGAATTTAGAATAAAAAAATAAATTAATGAAATAAAAAATTATTATTATCAAACTAAACCCAGAGTTGAACTGTTTCTTTTTAGTTTGTCATTTACTTAAGGATTTAGTAAGGACTGCATGGAAACTTTGCTAAGCATTTGTGATTGAAGGCAGAGCAATAAATATAACACAGTTCCTATCCACAGAGAATTCTTACTCCAGTAGGGAAGATTGGTAGATGATAGATAGATGATAGATAGATAGATAGATAGATAGATAGATAGATAGATAGATAGAGAGATATATATAGAGAAAAATGCACTATAATATTTGATAGAGCACTACGGAAGTTCTCTCTATCAAGAAGATATTTGCATAAAGAGCGAAGACAAGTAGTAGCCCTATGAATACTGGAGGCAGCACAAGTAAAAATAATGTTTTAACCACATATGAGAAACTGAAGAATTAAAATTAATGAATTCAACCATTATTCACTAAAACAAATTAGAAAATTTGACTTAAAATGACCAAAAGTGTTAATATGCTCTCCTGTTACTGAATAAACAATGAGTGTTTCTGTCTTATATAGAATTTTTAAATGACTCAAAACCTTTGAAATGTTAGTCACTACAATATGAAACATCTGCCATTGTAATCTCCTCCTATCTTAATTGGCAAGCGATAGAAAGGAGAATTATTTTTGAAAACCACTTGAAGTTGTTAAGAACTAATTAACATTTTAGGGAAAAATCTGTTTTTTAAGCTAAATCGTTAAGAGTATAAGGTACTTGAAACTGAGCAAATATGAAAACACTAACCATTGAAGTCTAAACCAATCAAAAGTCATACACCTGTAATTATCCCCTGACATTCTCTCACTGACTATACAACTATTCAGTGTTATCATCAAAATATCTGTGCATTCTTATGAAGATGGCTCAGTAATTTGTTGATTTACCACACTTTTATTGATATGTAATTGGTTTTTACCTTTGTATGAGAGATTAACTGTGTCCCTGGCCAATCCAGTGACTTTACAGGCACCTTTCAGATGAAGAGGTTGGAGACTCAAGACTGAAGAGGCCGCATAAAAGAGAAAATCTAGTATTTATAAGCAAAACAACATTCAGTGTGACTGAATATAAAAATCTTTTTTAGAGAAGAAGGCTACTGTTAGCGATTTGTCACAAAGTGTGAATGAAATGTGATTAGGCAACTAAAAAGATCAGGGACGATATAGGGATATAAGGAGAAAATAGTAACACCTTAGTGATAATTAAGAAAGACTATACAGTGTTTCTTGTTTAGGATGATGGACAAACGTGTTCATTCTAACTTTCCAATAAATGTGCCCTCTAAAAGGTAAAAGGTACAAGGATGAAAAAAACTCAAATAGGGTCTGTCAATAAGTTATATATTTTAAAACATTTTTTTTTTTGAGTCAAAGTCTCACTCCATCACCCAAGCTGGAGTGCAATGGCACACTCTGGCCACCCCAGCATCGACCTGCAGGTCTCAGGCAATCCTTCCGCCTCATCCTTCCAGGTAGCTGGAAATACAGGTGTATGCTACCAGGACTGGATAATTTTTGTTTGTGTGTTTGATATATTGTAGAGACAAGAGCTCACCAAGTTGCCCAGGCTGCTCCCAACCCTAGCCCTCAGGCAAACCTCTGGCCTCGGTCTCCCAAAATGCTGGGATTACAGACTTGAGCCACCGTACCCGGCCTTTTAAAACATTTTTTAGAGATGAAAGGCATATAAAAGACTGTGAGAGGTAAACACTTGAGACATGAGTAAGAATATGAAATCGATATGAAAGGAGGGTGTAAATTTGCTCTCCAGAATCTGCAAGAATACCTTGAAACCCTGAAGTCTGACAAATGGCAGGTGTGAGATTTAAACTGAAAGTCTTAATTAAGATCAATACATTGAACCTCTTCCAACAAAACACACATACCAACAACAGGAGATGAATGTTTATCAATTTATTGAGCTTCACTTCTATGGAAGTACAATAAACTCTCTAAGAAATGCTGTGAGTAATGTGGGAATTAGTTACCCAGGTAAATTAGTTATCAATTGACCTATTTATGGGGCCCATGACTAATGTTGATTTCCTAAAATTATAGAAAAACACATCAGAAACTAAAGTGCAATTTGTTGTACCAGTTTCATTGCTAATTATGATAAGATAATCAGCAATCACAAGATACTTGAGACAAGCCTGCAACATGAAGGGGAAATGCAAAATAAATTTCATAAAAGAAACTACTCCTTAGAAAATATAAATTATTCAAAGAACATAAGAAAACAATAAAGCACATTCAAAAATGGTTTATCATATCTTTTTAAATGGTCTACAAAATAAGATTTCGAGAAAAGAAAAATAAATGTTCTTAGAAACTGAAAAAAAACAACAACATGAGGGTATGAAGGACTTAAACCAAAAACTAACTGAAATAAAACAAAAAAATTTAAAAAATGAGTTATAGACTCAATTCAGAAGATACAACTCCCCAAATATAAGCACAGATAGGAGGACAAAGTTTATCAACGAACAAACAACAAAAGATAATTATTTCAAAATAAGAGAACTGAAAATTTAGGTGTAAATGTCTACTAAGTGTCAATTAAAATGAAAGAATACCACTCAAATCTGTACATCTTGTAAAATGCAAACAAAATAATCACTTTAAAAGCCTGCAAAATTAAAACAATTATTTACTAAGGACCTATTAGCTATACTATTTAGCAGAACACAATGAAGTAATCTCTTAATTTTTTGGAGAAAACTGATTTCCAACACAGAATTCTTTATCAAGTAAGATAGCAAAGTTTCAGCATGATGTAAAGGTATTTTGTGTTATGGAGTTATTTAAAATTTTATTTTTTACTTGCTTATTTTTGAAAAAGTAATTGCTAAATCTTTCTAGGAAACAGAAGAATATATATGACACAAGATCCAAGAAGCAATTTCTCCAATTTAAGACAGAGGTAAAAGAAAATGCAAGTGAAAAAATAGAATCGAAATTTCTTGTACTTGATTTCCTTCTAAAACAACAGAAGATTTTAGAAAAATGAATCTTGTTAATGAATTATTAACAAGAAAATGACATATTGCTGGAATCTCCCATTAAAATTAATAAGCATCCAACAAAAAAGTGTATTTGTGATATACTACTTAGTAAAATTATTCATATTACCATGCCAATGTAACAACTATTGATCACTTTTCAGCTTTTACAATGAAATTCTAACAAATCTTTAAAACAATACCCCTAATTATGACTACAGAATTTAAAGAAATAATATTAGTCTTAAGAGGAAAATATTATACAGAAGTTAGAAGAAAATGAGTATGATTATTGCTGAAAGAAAATGAAAACAACTTAAATTGTTGTCTTTCAAGGTTGAGACTTGATAGAAAATATCTATGGTTGATGAAACAATAAATACCAAAACTAAAATACAAAAAGTTAAAAACAGAAATATAAGGTAATATTTTAACTGTAAATGTGCAAATAATGGAAAGTATAAAATATCCTTTAAGTCAATATTATATCAGACAGTCTATAAGATTTTAAACTGCAAGGAATAAAGGAAGATAGTATTATAAGCGTATTCTAGGGATACATAAAATGTGTCATATAGTTAAAATAGTTTAAAAAGCCTCTCTTTTTAAATTTTTATCCATGCATTATTTGGTTAAAATTTAAATAAATTATAAAAAGCATTAAAATGTTTTATGAAAGATCTAATGTAGTTGAAAAGTTCAAACTCAATTCTAGCACACATAAATACGTTTTTATATGCCTAGATTCTTTTCATGTATTCTTTAATTTTAAACTTGAAAATGTGGCCTCAGTAGAGTTAATACTGATTTTTGTATTCAATTGGCTCAATTGAATTGATGACAAAGTAGTTATATGGTTGTCAACTTGGTTGAGACCAAATGACTGACTCTGTGGAATTTGATCTTTTAAAGATATTTTATGTGTAGCCTTGAATCATTAATATACTAGATAACAGTAAAACGGAATTTTTTTAAAAATAAAAGGTTTAGAAATGGTGAGAAAAAAGTAAGGAAACTGACCTGAATAACATAGTTTATTCTGTAAGTGGATTAGGTTTTGAAAATTTGTCAAATATATTTTTAAATGTTGTATTTACTTATTTTCCTGACATCCATGTCAAAACAGGTACCTGTATATTATTAAATTCAGGTTGCTGTAAAAATTGTAAAGTTTGCTGCATTTTAATATTCTACCACTCAGTTTTAGAAAATATTTTTCCCAGCCTTCAGAAACAATTACCTTTCGTGAGTCAACAGACTTTTTGATTGAGTCTGTCAGAAAAACTTGTAGAGTTCTCTTGCTGTAATAAATGGGATATTCAGGTTCTAATTTCCATAAAAATAGATTTCAGAAAATAACAATTCAGGGATTTATTGGATTTTCTAACAAAGCATTGTAATTATCTCATACATCAACCATAACTAGTGCTTATTACAAGTGCCAGTTGCAATCAGTTGCTGATTTTGTCGATGTTCTAAGAATACTGAATATGTATTTACAGCTCACCTTAAAATTATGAGTTAGAAACCCTAAATTTCCTTTTAAAAATCTTGATAAATATTTGTGTAGATAATGTAACAACTTTCTATCATAATTTACATAATTGCATGACAGCTTAATTAATTTATTTATTATTCTGGAAGGGCACTGGGTATCTGACTCTTGAGATGTAAAATTCAAAAGACTCTCTTTCTGTTTTGTATCACATTCTTTGTTTTTTCTGGGTGTACTCATGACTACTCCTCAAATTATCTGAACTAATACTTGAGGTGCAACTCTCTTTTTTTTTTTTTTTTGAGAAAGCAGGATTTATTGAAAGGACAGAAAAGATCCTACAGTGGGAGGGGATACGAAGGGGTTGCCCTGACAATAAAGCTTGAATTCATAAAGAAAAATAAGATGACTTCTTGAACACAATAAATAAGCAAAGAAAAATCACAAAAATTAGTCCCAATATAAAATTGGATGTACTCCCTCACCATCTTTAAAGAATTCAAGCATATTATAAGCTACTATATGATCATTCTCTATATTTAACAAATACAGGTGTGATGTGTTCTATTTCAGTGATATATAAAGTTATACATTTGTGAAAATGAAATGGAAAAAATTATGTATGATTCACCTTACATTTGATTAGGACAATGATTTATTTGTGTGTTTTTTTGTTTTTCAGGATCTTATTTATATTTTTAGAGATACATTGTATGATTCTGGACTTGTTAATCATTAATACATAGAATACCACTCAAATGTTACTACAAAACTAACAACATTATTTTGTTCATAAGTTACTGAAATAAACTAGAGTTCTGAAGTCATATTTGGACTATTATAGTTGTAAGCAATATTGGGGGCTTTGACAACAAGGGCTCAAAGTAAAAGCATTGCTAATGTGCGATTTTCTTCTGTATATCTTTCTTGCAAATTCACAACAAATAGGTGATTTTAAAAATTTGAGATGCTCTGTAACAGAAAAAAACTGCTTACATGTTAGTGTCAATCATTTTTAAAATAAAAATAAAGCTTACATACTTAAGAAAGGACATTTTAAAAGCATACTCATTGACACTACTTAGAATAAATTTAAGAAATAATTGTAGCAAAGGGAAAATTGACTATAGTAACTGATTGCAAAAATCTGTGAAATTTCATCACCTCTTTCATCATAGATCTGAAGCCAATTTAAAATGTGTGACTTGGCAACAAAATAATTTCAAAAACTTTGAATCTATGCAAACTATTCTTAGACAATGATTACTGTTGCCATAAAATATTGTGCCTGCTTCTTTTTACAACTTGGTGAATGACAGTGTTAGATAAACTTTAATTTCTATTGTATTACTAAATTCATCATCAATTTCTTTCATTAAGAATTGCCAAGGAAGCGGCAAGATGGCGACGGGGCAAAGCGGTCTGTGAAGCCCTCTGCAAAGGAGATCTGCAGTGGGTCTCTGACTCTCGCCCCGGGGGGCTATGGACCCCAGCAATGCAGCCTGCTCTTCATACAGAGCTCGGCTGTTGCCACCGCTGTAGCAACGCGATGGACTGGATAGTCACTGCAGCGCAAACGGTGCCGCCGCCGCTGCAGCCACCCCCCACCCCACGCCCCACCTTCGCCGCTGTTGCTGCCGCGGCTGCCGCAGACAGCATGATGGCAGTAGCACATCGTACCACCCAGGCTGGAGGCGACCCACTTCAAGCCACTTCAGGGAAGATCTGGGATCGCTGCCACCTCTCCTGCGACCGAGAAATCCTGGCTGCCTGCCCTGTGTCTCCTGTTGTCTGCCTGGAGGCAGGCTGCCATCTGGTTCCTGTCCCGCCCACCCCCTCTGGGGCAAGCAGCTGAGATAGCACCACCTGCTGGCGATCCAAAGTAACAACACCAAAATGGGCAAAACAAAGTTGATAAAGACATAGACCAGAGTGCTGAATGGAGGGTAATCTGAACTGTCCTTCACAGCAGACCAGGGGCAACTGACCCTAACTACAAACTAATTTACCAGCTTTAAAAGAAAACTAGAAATCAAACCTGAATGGACACTGGACTTAAACGAAATGTCTCAGAGTGTGCTTCATTGATTCTATTAGTTTAATGACTTAATTCTATTCCTACTGTATTGCTCCCTTTTTTTTTTCCTTTTCCTTTTCTTCTCTTTTCTTCTCTCTGTAAACCATATCTTTGTATAGAGGAACAGCACACTAATAAGGTGGTTGGTTAGCTTGTATGTTAGCATCACTATATGTTTTATTTTTTATTTTTTGTATGAGAGTCAGTTCGTCTGTAACTGTGGTCTATTGTTTTTATCTGTTTCAGTATAGGCTTCTCTCGCTATTTGTTGGCACACTTGTTTGTTGCCCCCCCTTACTACTCTATCTCTCCACTCCCCTCTTCAATCCACCATCTGCTCCATTCTCTCCCCTCTGCTAACCACATTTTATTTCAGGGAGTAAACCTACAGACCCACTGCATGGACAGATTCCAGGGCAGTGGGAAGTGGGCTCCACATTATCCACACACCTGTCAGCGAAAACCAGGACCTTCAGATAGACTTTGAATCACAGCTCCCCTCTTAAGTAAATCTCAAAACTGCACAAAGGATCACCTCCAACCTTCAGTGCAACTCCAGAATTGAACAAAGTAAGAGGGCATACATAAAGAATAGGAGATTCAACAAACAGAAGTAAAACCAATCCCTTTACCCCTGAATAACAGAATTAAAGAAGATGGTGATGTGGAGGAAAAGAAAAAGTAGGGAGGGGGAAAAACTGCACAAATGAAGAAAAACCAAAAGAAGAATATAGGTCTCACACAGACCCCTGGGAAATCAGACACTGAGAAAACAGATTTTGGAACACAAACAATGAAGAGCCCCCAGAATGACTGGTTTCATGCAACAAACCCAGACATCAAGACATTAATGGAGAGAATTAAAAAACTGAGGAGAGACAAGAGGAAAATGGGAAGGAGCTGATGTCAGAAATGACAGCAGTAAAGAATACTGTGATGGAAATGAACAACAGACTAATAAGCATGGAAAGCAGAATCAGCCAAGCAGAAGAAAGAATCTCAGCTCGAAGACCAAAAAACAGAACTAACCCAAACTGTCAAAAGCATAGAAAAGAAGCTCAAAAAGACAGAACAAAACCTGCAAGAGATGAATGATCACTTCAAGAGACCAAACTTGAGTAATTGGGCTTCCTGAGGCAGAAAGAGAAACAGAAGCCACACTGGAACAAACATTTCATGAAATCATTCAAAGAAAACTTTCCTCATCTCATTAAGGATGAAAAAATTCAAACACAAGAGATTCAGAGAATCCCAGCAAGACAACAAATGAGAAGACCAACTCCCAGACACATAATAATTTGCCTAAACAAAGTAGCTATGAAAGGAAAAATCCTAAAGGCGGCAAGAGAAAAAGGCCAGATTACCTACCAGGGAAAACCAATTAGAATAGCAGCAGATTTATCCACAGAAACTCTGCAGGCCAGGAGAGCCTGGAGCCCTATATTCAAAGTTCTAAAAGAGAAACAATTTCAACCAAGAATAACCTACCCAGCCAAACTAAGCTTCATTAGTGAGGGAGAATTGAAATCTTTTCCAGACATCCAATCCCTAAGAACCTACGCTGCCACCAGACCAACTCTACAAGAAACACTTAAGAAAGTAATGAAGACAGAAGAAAAAGAAAAAAGAACAACAGCATTCTTCACAAAAGTACAGGCAAAAGATTAAAAACACACAGGAACAAACTCCAAAACCCAAAGAAAGACAGCAAACAAACAGGAACAACTCTGTAAGAACCTTATGACAAGGATCAACTCTTGCATTTCAATTATTAGCCTAAATGTGAAAGGACTAAATGCACCACTGAAAAGACATAGAATAGCAAAATGGATAAAATATCATCAGGCAACAATCTATTGCCTTCAAGAGACTCACCTCACTAGAAAGGACACCCACAGACTCAAAGTAAGAATATGAGAAACAAACTTTCAGGTGAATGGAATACAAAAGAAAGGAGGAGTAGCGATCTTAATTTCAGACAAAATACCCTTCAAGCTATTAAAAATCAAAAAAGATACAGAAGGTCACTACATAATGATAAAAGGCTCAAGCCATCAACAAGAAATATCTATTCTAAACATATATGCACCCAACATAGGTGGGCCAACTTTCATAAAGCAACTTCTTGGAAAACTAAAGAAAGATATTGACCCTAACACTATCATAACTGGGGACTTTAATACTCCACTCACAACCCTAGACAGATCATCAGGACAAAAAAATCAGCAAGGATATCTGGAACCTCAATGTGACTTTGGACCAAATGGACTTAATTGATACTTACAGAACACTCCATCCAAAGACCACAGAATACACATTCTACTCATCACCTCATGGAACATATTCTAAGATCGACCACATACTCGGCCATAAATCAAGCATAAGCAAAATTTAAAAGGACCAAAATTCTACCAAGCACCTTCTCGGACCACAGTGGAATAAAAATAAACATTGACACCAACAAAGTGCCCCCCAAAACCCACAAAGACATGGACACTAAACAGCATGATGCTAAACAACTCCTAGGTCAACGATGAAATCAAAACAGGGATCAAAAGATACCTGGAAACAAATGAAAATGAAGAAACATCTTACCAAAATCTCTGGGATGCCCTGAAAGCTGTAGTAAGAGGGGAATTTATATCCCTACAAACACACATGAAGAAAATGGAAGGAACAGAAATTCACAACCTAACAAGTCACTTAAAGAAGCTGGAAAAGCAAGACCACAAAAACCCTAATTTCAGCAGAAGAATCCAGATCACTAAAATAAAAGCCCAAATCCAGGATATAGAAGACAAAAAGATAATACAAAAAAAATCAATGAAACAAAAAACTGGTTCTTCAAAAGGATAAACAAGATCGATGATCCCCTAGCTAGACTGACCAAGAAAAAATGAGAAAAAAACCAAATAAGTACAATCAGAAACACAAAAGATGAAGTCACATCTGACCCTGAAGTAATACAAAAGATCATTAGAGACTACTACGTACACTTGCATGGAACCAAACCTGAAAACCTTAAGGAAATGGAGGACTTTCTGACATCACACAACCTACCTAGGTTGGAACAAGAAGAAATTGAGACCCTAAATAGACCAATAACAATCAAGGAAATCGACTATGTAATAAGGAAACTTCCTACAAAAAAAAGCCCTGGTCCAGATGGCTTTCCAGCAGAATTCTACAAGGCATTTAAGGAGGAGCTGATACCAATCCTACTGAAGGCATTCCAGGTGATTGAAAAAGATGGAACTCTCCCCAAATCATTTTACGAAGCCAACATCACATTGATACCCAAGCCAGGTAAAGATCCAACAAAGAAAGAGAACTACAGGCCAACATAGATGCTAAAATTCTCAACAACATCCTAGCAAACCAGATTCAGCAATACGTCTCAAAAATCATCCACCATGACCAAGTAGGCTTCATTCCTGGCATGCAAGGCTGGTTCAACATTCGGAAAACCATAAACGTAATTAAATACATCAACAGATGTCAAAACAAAAACCACATGATCATATCATTAGATGCAGAAAAAGCTTTTGATAAAATCCAGCACCCCTTCTTGATAATAACCCTTGAACATCTAGGCATATGGGGAACATACCTCAAAATAGTAAAAGCCATCTACAAGAAACCCACAGCCAGCATACTCCTAAATGGACAAAAATTTGAACCAATTCCCCCTGAAAACTGGAACTAGACAAGGATGCCCACTCTCACCCCTCCTATTCAACATAATATTGGAAGTCCTGGCTAGAGCAATCAGAGAAGAGGAGGCAATCAGAGGTTATTCAAATAGGAAAAGAGGAAGTCAAGTTATCTCTCTATGCAGATGATATGATGGTGTACCTTGAAAACCCAAGAGAATCTGTCAAAGGCCTCCTTACATTGATAAAAGCCTTTGGCAAAATCTCAGGATACAAAATAAATGTACAAAAGATAATCGCATTTCTCTACACCAATAATAAACAAACAGAAACCCAAATAAAAAACACAGTTCCATTCACAATAGCCACAAAAAAAAATGAAATACCTTGGCATCTTCCTAACCAGAGACGTGAAAGACTTTTACATGAAAATTACAAAACACTGCTCAAAGAAATCAAAGCTGACATGAACAAGTGGAAAAATATCCCATGCTCATGGATCAGAAGAATCAACATTGTGGAGATGTTCATCTTACCTAAGGCTCTACAAATTCAATGCAATACCATTAAATTACCAACAACATTCTTTTCAGACCTAGAAAAAACAACAGGAATTCATATGGAAACACAAACATCCAAGAATAGCCAGAACAATCCTCAGCAAAAAAAACAAAGCAGGTGGTATCACAACGACTTCAAACTTTACTATAAAGCTACAATCATCAAAACAGCTTGGTGTTGGTACAGAAACAGGCATATAGATCAATGGAATAGAATTGAGATTCCAGAAGCAAAACCTCAATTTCTCAACCAACTCATCTTCGACAAAGCCCCCACCATCTACCACTGGGGAGAGGAGAACCTATTCAGTAAATGGTGCTAGGAAAACTGGCTGACCACATGCAGAAGATTGAAACAGGACCCCTATCTATCCCCATGCACAAAGGTTAACTCCAAATGGATCAGAGACCTAAATGTAAAACCACCCCAAACCATAAGAACCTTAGAAAAGGAAGGAAATACCCTCATGGAAATCGGAACTGGCATCCAGTTTCTGAACAAAACCTGAAACCCACAGTTCATAAGAGAGAAGATAGACAAGTGGGACCTTATTAAACTGACAAGCTTCTGCAAAGTCAACGAAACCATCAAGAGAGCAGGGAGACAGCCTACAGACTGGGAAAAAGTATTTGCCAACTCCAGGTCTGACAAAGGCTTAACATCCTGGATCTACAAGGAACTGAAATGCACTGAAAAGAAGAAAACAAACAACCCCATTATAAAATGGGCAAAAGATAGGAACAGACACTTCACAAAGGAAGACATCCAAGCAGCCAACAAACACATGAAGAAATGCTCAACCTCACTAATCATCAGGGAGATGCAAATCAAAACCATACTGAGATACCACCTAACTCCAGTCAGAAAGGCAATTATCAACAACTCAAAAAATAACAACTGCTCGAGAGGGTGTGGTGAAAAGGGAACACTTCTACATTGTTGGTAGGAGTGTAAACTAGTGCAACCTCTGTGGAAAGCAATGTGGCGATTCCTAAAAGCTCTAAAATCGACCTTCCATATGACCCTGCAATCCCCCTATTGGGAATATACCCTGAAGAACTCAAATCACTCTATAAAAAAGATACCGGCACACCTATGTTTATCGCAGCGTTGTTCACAATAGCAAGAACCTGGAAACAACAATGCTGCCCATCGAAAGAGGACTGGATTAAAAAATGTGGTACATATACACAATGGAATACTACGCAGCCATAGAAAAGAACAAAATCATGAATTTCGCAGCAACCTGAATGGAACTAGAGTCTATAATACTGAGTGACCTCTCACAGAAACAAAGATTCGAGTATCACATGTTTTCACTCATATAATGGACCTTGAACATCCAATGTAATACTATAAGAAAATGACTGATGGTACTGGGAAATTATGGGGGGGAGGGGGATGGGATTAACAGTAGCAAATATCTGCCTGGAGATGGGAAAACACCTCTTATCAACAGGGTGCCTGAATGAAACGTAATTGTACACCTAACCCTTAACTGTACACCACAAAACCATAATAAAAAAAATTGATTAAATGTTAAAAAATAATAATAATAACCTGGACCTATATCTTTCTCTTGTCTCGGGTCATCAACAAGCATTGTCTTGTTAAGCCATTACTAAGATCTGCTACAATCAAATGTTTTTAAATTTGAAAAAAAAAAAAAAAAGAATTGCCAAGTCCATACACAGTCATTCAGCATAACTACATGATTTTCAGTTATTTGTGGTAGCCCAGATCACAATTTTTCTTACTTTTAAAATTATTTTGGATGATACTTGAACATTTGGCTTATTTTAATTTTATTTTTATAAATGTGAGGTTTCACTCTGCACCTTGATGAGAAGATTTTATAGAAACGATATTCTTCTTGTCAAAAAAGATTTAAAATTGCATAGCTCATTGCAGCCTCGAACTACTGAGCTCAAACTATCATCACACCTCAGCTTCCCGAGTAGCTGGGATCACAGGCACAGGCCGTGGTGTTCAGGTACTAAATTTAAACTTGGTTCTCAATGTACGATAATAATAATCCTTGACTTGTCTCTTTTAAAATTTTTTTTTTCATTTTCTTCTCACCTCTCTATTAACCACTAGCCATCAAAAAAGCAAATCACATGTTGTATCACTTGATGAAAACATATATTCGACATTCCAACATGCACAGAAATAGGAAGACATTTATTTACAATTCCAAGTTCAGATATTTTACTAATTTTTAATGTTATTACATTATAGATTCATCTTACAATGTATTTGAAGTCAATTTGGTTTTGACTAGCTTTGGGGCACATTGACAACATAATCCTCCTTTAGTTTATTGTTAAAAAATATGCACCAGGGGAAAATACTTTGCAGGAAATGCATAAGCTTTAAAAATTAGCAAAATCTTAATTACTTTTAGATGTAGAAATTAGCTTAATGTCTTATTTTTCTGGATTGAGGTTCTTATAAATGAAGTAAAATTATCTTCAGTAGATTTTTAAAAACACGTTTAAAAATTGAAAATATATATTTGCTTGTTAAATTCTTTGGAAATCACAATGTAAAGGTGCCGTTTCAATAAGTTTTATGGATTATTGAATAGAAAGCAGACACCAGACATCTGATCTGCACCTTGATGAGAAGATTTTATAGAAATGATATTCTTCTTATCAAAAGAGATTTAGAATTTTCAGAAAATTTTAGAGGTCATTATCCAGCAGCTTTGGGCATGTGATTGATTGCTATTTGAAGCACATTAGAACTCTTTGAGCAGAAGCAAAGTTAAAAGCTTAAGTCTAGACATGAGATCATCATATTTTAGTATAATATTCTATGGAAAAATGTGATATCCTAGTAATTAAAACATAGGTACACACTGTTAGAGATTTCCACTGAAAAACTCCTTATTCTTGCTTGAATTCCTCATGATTCCTACATCCAGAAATTAGTGTCTTTAGACCAATCCAAAATTCATATAACCTTGTCTCTTCAAATAATAATTATCCTCAACCCTTTATACCCATGACTTCCTGATACTTGCTAAATTCAGATTGGGCCCACTTACAAATTTGGAAGTCTATTTATATTGTCTTGCTTCCAAGACCAATGCAAATAAATTGTTTTGTGCTTTCACATGTCCCAGCTCTGCTGTGCCTTTGCCAAGATGTAAAAGTCCCAAACCTGACAATTATATAAAATTAGCTGCTACAGAAACAGTAAAATTTCACCGTGTGCCCTATTCTGAATAACCTTCAAATCAGTTGGGACTTTTGTTTGCAGTAACTAGAAAATTCTTTACCTTTTCATTTTCTGGTTCAGATCATTCTTCATACTTCCACATGTCATCGAGCCTCACCCTCTCTCATCTTTTAACTTCATCTTTTGACATAATTCACTGGTGTGCTGACACAGTGAAAAGATGTTGGCAAGCAGATAGCCCTTCATTTTCCCAGCTTCAATCTCACACACACAAAAAATAGTCTTTTAAAAGGGAGAGTTTCTGTTTTGTTTTATTTGTACCAGATTTTACACATGTCCAAGATTTGTTCTGATTGAAATATCTTAAGAGTTATATTTCATCTAAATCAATATGGACAAAGCAATCTAACTGCGTTGTTTGGACAAACGTGTCACATATCCAATCCTGAACCAACCACTGTGGCTATGGACTATTTGTGATCTCTGATGTGGGTAGGATCACATTCAGCACACTTGAAACTTCATGTACAGAACCAACTAGGGTACATGCACCCAAAGTGGACAAGGTGTATTTCCTAAAAGAAACTGCAGACACTCTTACCAGTAAAAAGTAGAGTAGCTGTTGAAATAGTAAAATTAGCATATGATCACCTTAGTAAGATATTGAGGTGATTAACCAGAAACCGAACAAGTTAATGGGATTCAAAACTGCCTAAATGTGGAGTAAATATATTTAGTAAATGTCAAATTAGAATATATGCTTATAATAGATTTTATTACTCTCTGCTAAATGTTTTTTTCTTCCTGTTGTGTCTCTCTCTGAAGCAGGATTAGAGATCAAGCCCTGGAAACCTCAGGGTTGACTTGGTTTGGCCAATGAAATGTAAGTAGAAATATCATACATCACGTCTTGGCAGAGACTTTAAAATCATCGCATGATTTCCCCACGTGTCTTTTCTCCTTTCCACAGTGACTTGGAATGCACTCAGAAATCAAACACTGGGATAAAGACTGTGCAGCAATATGAGGCTGATAAACCCAGAAGTGGTGGTTCAGTAAGATACAAACATTTGTTAATATAATCCACCGAAAGTTTCAGGTTATTTGTTTTTGAAGCATATCAGTGAAAATCCTAACTGATACAATATTATTGATTTTAAAATTGTTTATTAAAATTTTTGTGATCAAAACAAGTAGAAAAGCAAAATTGCTAGCTTGTCATACAGTTTTTTGTGGGGATGTAAAATTAACACATTTATTTTAAAACATTTGAAAACACAGAGACAAATACAGAAAATAATAAATATCACTGTGCCCTTGACTTAAATTATCTGAGAATATTAAAGTGGCAAATATCCTGTGAGGATAAGATTTATTAACACAAAACAAAAAATAGTGTCACAGTTCTTTAGCTGTGCACTTTTGTATTATGCAATCCTCCACCCTTCTTAACTGTAGAAGATCATTTTATCCCAGTAAACTTGAGAACCCTCAAGCAATACTTATATATTCCATGAATAGGTTCTGACCATAGATTTTATTCTTTTTCTCTTTATATCATTGATCTAGTTCATTCACCTAGCTGCTGTTTCCTGGGAGTTTTATATCAAACATGAATAAAAGTCCCATCAGCCAAAACTCTACCACCCAGTTAAGATAAAACTATTTTATTTGAGAAAACAAGTTTCTTGAGGCTTTGGTTATAAAGGAGAGACTTCAAATAAAGGTAATTTAAAGTATCCCACTAGATACAGTTGTTAACAGAGAATGTTAGTCCAAATCCCTTTCCATTCAAGATTGGACTTAACTGTGTGCAACTGATGTCCAATTACAAACATAATTCTATATGTGGGCTGTAAAAGGTTCTTCTCCAAATAATCTATAAAAAAAATACATTTCCAAGCTGAAGATGTAATTTATTCTGCTTGTATATAACAAGTAATTACAAAGTATCTAAGAATCACATCATTCAGAATATTTTCTAGCAAATATAAAAACAAACAAACAAAAACCTCAGGCATACAATACGTGTGAATGTCTTTATTTTTCTGCAAACTATTCTGCATTTTCAAAACTTATTTCTCTCTGATAGCAGAAAACATGTCAGTCTGTTCTATGGAAACTTGATCATTTCATTTTTATTCAATTTCATATTTTCTCTCAGTATCTCATCTTCCCAAAGGTGGCATGAATATCAGAGCTATGTGAATTCCACATATCAGTGGGGATAGGGTGTCAGATCCAAAGTCATCTTTTGTTCTTTCATCACTCGTGGTCATTGACCCCTGAGCTTTTTCTTTACCTAATCTTTTTTTTTTTTTTTTTTTTTTTTTTTTTTTTTTTGAGTTGGAGTTTCACTCGGTCGCCCAGACTGGAGTGCAGTGGCCGCTTCCGGCCACCGCAGCCTCGACCTGCTGGGCTCCGGTGATCCTTCCACCTCAGCCTTCCAAGTAGCCGGAATCACAGGCATACGCTACCATGCCCAGCTGATTTTTTTGATTTATTGTAGAGATGAGGTCTCGCTGCCCAGGCGGGTCTCGAACCCGCGGGCTCAGGCAATCCACTCACCTCAGCCTCCCAAAGGCGCGGGATTACAGGCTGAGCCACCGAGCCCGGCACTTTACCTAATCTTTATACAACTGTGGACACATTTCTCAGTCACTCTTCAGCCTTCTTGAAACATTTGTATCCTCTCTCATACTTTTCTCTGTGAAGAAGAGCCTTGAGATGTTTATAGTTTTCCCAAGCTTCAACAGAAAACAAAAAAGTAAAATAGTCTGGTTTCTTTTATAGATTTAGGGTCCCTATTGCATACATTTTTTTTCTCCTCTGGGTTTGAGACCTTTACAAGGACCCATGGCAAACCAATGTTTCTTCTACTGCTTTTCTTTCTGGGTCTGTGACACCTACCAAGGTAACATTTGTAAAAGACATAGGGTTAAGTCCTTCAGTATCACATTTGCTTTCTTATCAATCTATTGTTATTGTTCAGGATGCTCTCAGCATCTTTTACATTTTAGACTTTAAACTCAAATTCCTTTTAGTGACATACATGTAGAATTAAGCATAGCAGAATTCTGTAATCTGTTTGGAAAGGCATGCAAAAATAAGACGAATAGAGTGATGTATAAATAAGTAGTCATGA
>NW_007256131.1:79589-83544 GCF_000164805.1 Carlito syrichta | reverse complement strand
TCTTTGAGAGAGAGAGAGAGAGAGAGAGAGAGAGAGAGAGAGAGAAGGGAGAAGATACGTTATTCATGCTAGGACACAAGTATGCTAATTGACTAATTATTTATTGATTAGACAACCAAAGATGATTTTTAAAGCCCAATTGGCCACATATTATTGACTTTTTCCCTGTACTTAGGAAAACTGATCTCTGAGTGGAAAATTATATTAACAGTAATAATAAAAATAATTAGCATCATTCCAAAAGCTGACATCTCAATTTTGTCTTTATATAATGCCATGTCCTATTACAGTCACATTTCTAAAAACGGATATGCACACAGTTTCATTTCTTTTTAGCTTGGCAAACGGCACAGGGTAGCCACAGCCTTGTGGGCTCCATTCTCTCCTTACCTGGAATCAAGGTTGAAAATAAGAACTAGCGGGGCTCCGTGGCTCAGCCTGCCATCCCGCGCCTTTGGGAGGCTGAGGTGAGTGGATGGCCTGAGCCCGCGGGTTCGAGACCCGCCTGGGCAGCAAGACCTCATCTCTACAATAAATCAAAAAATCAACCGAGCGTGGTGGCGCCTGCCTGTAATTCCAGCTCCTCAGAAGGATGAGGCGGAAGGAGCGCCGGAGCCCGGCAGGTCGAGGTTGCGGTGGCCGGGAGCGGCCACTGCACTCCAGTCTGGGCGACAGAGTGAGACGCCAACTCACAAAAAAAGAAAAAGAAAAAAGAAAATTAGCCGGGTGTGGTGGCACGCGCCTGTAGTCCCAGCTACCCAGGAGGCTGAGGTAGGAGGATCACCTGAACTCAGAAGGACAAGGCTGCAGCAAGCTGTGATCGTGCCACTGCACTCCGGCCTGGGCAACAGAGTGAGACCCTGATTCAAAAAACAAAACAAAAAACCCTAACTGCTCAAAACATAATGCTATTTTCACTTATATGTGGGACACAAAAATGGAAATAACAGACACTAAGGACACCACTAAGGGTGGAGGCGAGAAGGGAGATTAGGATTTAGAAATCACCTATGGGACACAATATTCACCATCCGGGAAATGGGTCACCTGAGACCCAATCTCCACGACACAATGAGTCCATGTAACGGACATGCATGTGTGCTCCCTGAATTTAAAATAAAAATGGAAAAAAACATCAACTCAGTTTTAACCCTGTCAACAGTCAGAAAATGGCCCCATACGAAAGAGAAAGACCTTGGGCCGGGGACAAAATTCACTACAAAAAGTAGTGGAACATTTGTCCTGATTCTGTGGTTTCAGCCACTCCCGTCTGATGGACTCACGGTCAATAACAGCAAAGTTATTATGACCCAGGGACAGCCCGGATTCCGATCCCTGCTGGCACTAAGTTTGTACCAGGAGCTGACTGGCAGGTGCTATCCTGACTGAATCTCACCATAAGCCATGGGGAGGGGACTGTTACTAGTGCCAGTTTGCAGATGAGTAAACTGAGACTCGAAGAGGCCCAGGGACCTGCCCAGGGTCACACCCTGGAAAGCAGCAGAACCTGGCCTCCCGCCCAGGTCTGCCCGACCGCAGTCAGGGTGCACAAGGCTGGCTGTTCTAACCAGCGACCATGGACTGGCACAGAAGGGCAAGGTTGCCTCAAGTCCGCCCCGCAGGCCCGGCTCCAGCGATGGCGCCTGCAGACATCTGGAAAGCCTTGGCACAGATGGGGAAGCTGAGACTCCGAGCTGATCTCACCAGAATCCAGTCCCTCCTCGTGCCCGTGTCTTGCCAAGTTCAGAAGAGCCCTCTGGCTTCCCCAGCCCTTCCAGGGAAGAAACCAGGCTTAGCCCCAGACCCCTAGGACAACCTTCGCCTCTTGGCAGCTGCCCGGATGCCTCACAAAGCCCCAGGCGGGGTTCCTGGGGGCTTAGGGCTTCTTAGAAAAGGTCCTCACTGAATAACTAAGAATCACGTTTCCCTTCCTGGAATGGACACTCAGCCCCTGCCTGGGCTGGATTCGAGCCACTCTTGAGCACAGAGGGCTCGGGGAGAAGAAGTCAGGCTGTGGTGGGGGCCGCTGATGTGTCCCCAAGTGCTTCTCTGGAGTGGTCACCCCCTGGGCTCAAGTTTTACCGCAATCATCCTGTTTGCCTTAGAACTTCAGAGTCATTGAGTGGAGAAACCACAAGCCTTGGTAGCCATTTAAAGGTGGTCCACAATGTTCTTAAGCCAGTGACCAGTTCCCAATCCTGGGGAAATTCTCCTCGCTCTTCGCCGCTGGTGAAACTCGGAAGGTGGATGCGGAGAGCGAAGCCACAGGAAGGAGTGCCCACGGCGGCCACATTGGTGGGCTGCCCTTTGGGGCCTGCCTAGCTCTATCAGAAGGGACCTCGGGTCAGAAACTGTTATTTTCACAGACCCTGTTTTGGGGTGGTACTTGAATTAAGTCACTTTTCCCTCTGTCTAAACACACTTCTTTTCCGCACCTGGGATGGCCTTCCCTGGGTTCAGGGAACATGCCAGAAAAGATGACCCAGGGTCTCAGTGTCCTCACTGAGGATGACCCACAAGAACCAAGGAACATTTCAAAGACCAGGCTGCAAAGAAAGGGCCAGGGGGCCCCTCTTAGCTGACCCTAGCTGGGGCCCCACTAGACGGACAGTAGACATGGACGTTTGATGACTGCATAAAGCAGCCTTCTGCCTCGGAGACAGAACGCCCCATTGCTGAGAAGCCAGCCGGGTTTCTAAAACTAACTGTGCTCTCAAACACAAGCCATTAGAACAGCGAGGCATTTCCCCCAGGTCCGAAAACACCAGAGGGACAACCGGCCCGACCACAAAGCCTTCTACAAAAAAGTCCTGGGCACAGACGGCCTGAGTGCCTGCCACGTGTCCTACCCCTGAGACTGGGGGTGGGGGGAGACAGAGTCGCAGCCTCTCTGGTGACCCCTGATGGCCCTGACACACTTCAGGCGCTCGGCACACTTGCTTGGCCAAGAGGCACAGGGAGGAATGCTCCTTCGTTTTCTCAGCGTCTTGCAGGAAAGGACACAGGAACTCCAGGGGTTAGGGAGAGTGGCAGGGCAGGTCCTAAAGCCATGACTCCAATCCACATCGGCAGGCAAACCCTCCAGGGAGTCACCTGGCACAGAGGACTCAGAGGCTTCCCTCTGGCCCTGGTGAGGCCCTCTCTGGGGTTCCTGCACCTTCTCCGACCGCCCCCCAAAGGCCTCCAGGCTCAGCCCCCCCAGCAGTCGCCAGCTTGTTCCTGAGCGGTTACTCACATGCCCTGCTCGCCATACTGGTTGTAGAACTCCATGTGGCTGCATGCCTGAATCCAGCCGACGATCCAGGTCTCCTTCTTGGGAATGGGCGGCATGACCACCTGGGCCGAGGCCCGGAAGTGGGGCGTCCGGTAGCGGAGCACCACGTTGGAGGACTCATCGATGCTGGTGGGGATGGGGTCGATGGAGGCTTTCACGTCAATCACCGTGATCCCTTCCCGGAAGACTCTGGCTTTGCCTCCGATGCTCTGGATACATCCCATGGCACACAGGACCACTCTGAGCTCCAGGGAAGGCCAGCAGTCCCAGAGATCACAGGGCATTGAAAGGGTGAGGGCTGCCCAATCCCGTGCAGACAGCTCAATTCTCCAGTCTCAAATCTCAAGACGGATATCCATAGGATAGAAAACTCACAGAGCAGACAGGAGTCGCATGTCACCACCGCGGACTGGTCATCAATAAGGATTCTGCTGTATTTCGAGAGCCCTGGGCCCTCCTCTCCCCGTAGAAGTGGACAAAAATCACCGATACTCCTTGGGTCCAAAAAAGAAAAGTCGGGAGTTTAATGCAGAATCACGTCGTACTGACATCCAGCCCTTGCGCGCCCCGCGCGGGGACGGCAGCTCGGAGCCTGTGCCTGCGGTCTTCGGAGGGGGCAGGCGGCGCGGGCAGACACATAAATACGGAAGGCTCGGTCCCCGCGCGGCCGCGCCACCCTCG
>NW_007256131.1:73190-78365 GCF_000164805.1 Carlito syrichta | reverse complement strand
CGTCTCGGGTCCGAGGGGGCTGCTCCGCGTGCTCTTTGGACCCCACGGACCAGAGACTTTCGGGGGTCAGAGCACACGGAGAAGGAGGGCTCCTGGCCGCAGGGGGACGGTGGCTGGGTGGAGACAGTGCAGGGTCTCCAGGAGGCCCCGGGGCTGGGAAGGCTGGGGGGAGGGGAGGGGAGTTTGGGGAGAGGTTGCCCACCACAGCCGTCCGGGCGGCAAGCACCCTGCCTGGTGGTCAGTCCGTGGGGCCCCACTGCGGGATGAGCTCTACGAGCTCGGGGATTCGTCCAGCATCAGCCTCCCGGTGTGAGGCGGCCTGTTACCAACTGCGTTTCCCAGGAGGGCATCCACGGCTGAGAGACTCCGAGGTCCGCCCACCGCCCACCCTGGCAGGCGTCCCCGCTGAGTCTGGGACCCCGGTGATCCGAGTGCAGAGGCTCAAAAGGAGTTTGAGGTCACGCCGGCTATCCCAGCACTTTGGGAGGCTGAGGCAGGAGGGTTGCATGAGCCCAGGAGTTCAAGGCCAGCCTAGGCAACATGGCAAGACCTCATCTCTACAAAAAAAAGTTAAAAGGGGGGTTCACTTTTTTTACTTAAAAAAGGGGGCAGGCCGGGCTCGGTGGCTCAGCCTGCAATCCCGGGCTTTGGGAGGCTGAGGTGAGTGGATTGCCTGAGCCCGCGGGTTCGAGACCCGCCTGGGCAACTTGGCGAGACCTCATCTCTACAATAAACCAAAAAGTCAGCCGGGCGTGGTAGCGCACGCCTGTAATTCCGGCTCCTCGGAAGGCTGAGGCGGAAGGATCGCCAGAGCCCGGCAGGTCGAGGCTGCGGGGGCCGGGAGCGGCCACTGCACTCCGGTCTGGGCGGCAGAGTGAGACTCCACCTCAAAAAAATAAATAAATAAACAAGTAAAATAAATAAAAATTAAAAAGGGGGAGGTTGAGGCTGGCCGGCCATGGAAAAGCTCCGAATCCCACCCCTGCTTTGCAACTACCCCTCAAGGAAAGGTTGCTGGCATCAGAAAGCGGGTAGCCACAGTAAAGCCACACTCTCCCTCCCCACTCCTCCTCCTCCCCCCAGACGCTGACTTCCAAAGCTGCAGGGCAGGGGGTTCTGGCCAGTCCCAGAGCAAGAGCACACTGAGTGCGTGAAGGTAGGGACCGGAGGGACGGAGGAGCTGGCCACTCTGGGGTCTCTCCTCTGAAGGATGAGCAGCCAGGCCCAGCGACAATCTCACAGCGGTACCAGCTGAGCCACGGGGCAGAAATCAGCCGCTAGGCTGGCCCTCCCTCGCACCCAGCTGCACCTGCACCCTGGCCGCTGCCATCAGTCTGTATTCCCCAGGTAGTGAGGGGGTTGCCCTTCTTCAGTTCAGCTCATAGGTGGCTTATTCCCAGTCCCAGACCAAGGCTGACTCAGACCAAGGCAGAGAGGCCAAGACAATGTCACAGGGGTGGCTCTGTTGGCCTGTTTATTACCATGTGGGTTCCTGGACACCACAGGGGTTCCCCACGGGCCCTGGGTAAATGTCCATTTCCAGGAGAAAGTCTTGCCTGGCCTTTTCCCCACAAGGAATGCTCTTCACCATGAACTCACAGCCCCCACAGACATTCTGTCCCTCTGAGACTTGTGATGGCCTTCAATGCCTCCTGTACCACCCAATCATTATTATGCAGCACCATGTATATATAGGAAGAGATTAGCATTGGACTTGCCTATCCATCTCCCACCTCCCATTGCCCCAAGAACACGGATCTGAGCAGACCCCACTGGTTAAGGTGCTCCTTGGGGGCAAGAGGGCTATCCTGGTAGCAAGGTAACAAGTTCAAGGATGCTCCAGGAACACGTGCTGAGCTGCATATTTCTCCCATGAAAAGGGCAAAAGTCGCCGGGCTCAGTGGCTCAGCCTGTTGTCCCGCGCCTTTGGGAGGCTGAGGTGAGTGGATTGCCTGAGCCCGCGGGTTCGCGATCCGCCTGGGCAACTTGGCCAGACCTCATCTCTACAATAAATCAAAAAATTAGCCGGGCATGGTAGCGTGCACCTGTAATTTCAGCAACTCGGAAGGCTGAGGCGGAAGGATCGCCGGAGCCCAGCAGGTCGAGGCTGCGGTGGCCGGGAGCGGCCACTGCACTCCAGTCTGGGTGACAGACTGAGACTCCAACTCAAAAAAAAAAAAAAAAAAAGGGCGGAAGTCATAGCCCTCAGCTACCTCCCTGAGCAGTGAGGACCCTGGAGGTGGCTTCCAGGGAGTGGGCTCCTTTAAGACCAGTTGGAAGTGACATTACTCCCCTGGGCCCTGAGCTTGTGATGGAGATGGTAAAGCGAGCACTGTGTGAGCACCTTTATCCCTGACGTTGACCTTGGGGTGTGAGTGCTACAGATAAAGGACCCCAGGAATCAGGGGACAGTGACTCCTCGGGATCTGGAACCCCCCCAGATCCAGTCAGCTCTAATGCCATCACAATGCCTCAGCTTCTCCACTGGGCATGCCACCCTTGCCCCTCCGAGCTAAGATAGGACTGACCACTGGGGGAAGTCCTCCCAGAAGAGGAGCTTGGGTGAGGACTTGCAATGTAGAAACCCTTCTCCTGCTTCTCTGCAGAGGGAGGGCCAAGGTAGCATCTGGGCCCCTGTTTGCCAGGCTCTGAGCTGTGGGGGCAGCCGCCACAGGGCAGGCCCTGACAGACAGAGGATGTGAACCGGCGTGGTCCCTGCACGAGTCCTCTGCCCCGGCTCCCAGACCGCCCTCCAAGGTTCCAGCTGCTTCTCCAGCGTTTGGGCTCTCCCAGCCCTCCTGCTTCCTCACACCGCCCTTCCTCCTGCTCGGCATTTTCTGGAACTCTGTGGGTGTTGGGCACAGACCCACGGCAGCCTCAGCATATGTGTAAGGCTCATGACGCGTCCATGGGAGTGTGAGGTGCTGGCGTCTGCAGAGCAGAGGAAGGGGACATCTGTCTGAGTCATTGCCTGACACCACAGGGGCACTCACTTTGCTCCCTAGCTCCCTTCCCCTCCCCCAGGCCTCAGTCTCCCCCAGACTCCCCCAAAATTGAGAAAGAGAAGGGGTCGGGATGCACAGCCCCAGCCCCCACCCAGAGATGGTGAATTCTTCAATACGGCAACTTGGGAGCTCAAAGGGTCGTAGGTGGAAAGACAGGATCCCACTGTGTCCCTCGATTCCTGGTACACTGGCCCAGAGAGGCTGTGAAAACCCAAAGCCACACAGCAAATCAGAAGCACTGAGGCCTGGTGAAGAGGGAGGGGTGGCTCTTAGACCCGGTGATTGAGATGTAGTGTGCTCTCACCACTGTTCCCTGCAGGTGGTCACTGGAGACAGTCACAAGGCTCCTCTCTCATGGACCACCTTGCCATCAGGGTCGCAGCCAGTCCTCCAAGGGCTCCCCATCCCCAAGGGTGGGGTCATCGGGAGGCCAGGAAGGCATCTCACAGGAGGAAGAGTCCTTGTTCTGCAAGCAGACGTGTTTGATGCTGGGATTCTGTTGCCCTGGGAGACAGGGTTCTCCCCCCCAACTGTTTGGGACCAGACTGAAAGCCAATGGCAAGGCTTAGAATATTCACCTGGGAGACGGGTGGGTGGGACCAGAGGACTGGGGGAGGAGGCCGAAGGTGGGGGTGTATTGAAAAACAAGGAGGTGGACAGAGGTCTAGGGCCCGTCCGGCATCCCTGAGGAGACTCACCTTGCTGGGCCTCGCCAGGTGAGTAGAAACTGGATATCAGAAAGGGCTGGTCCAGCAGCTTCCCCTGTGATGGGTAACAGAGGCCCGGTGAGGTCCTCCAGGGAGGGTACCTGGACCACAACCCAGGTCTCCTGGCCCCCAACTCAGCAAGGACGTCACTCCCCATTGAGGGCAGTGGGGGGGCGATTAGGGCAAGGTGACGAAATCCACTGTTTGAGGTGGCTGCAAATTGGGAGGCCGGGGCCTTTCTGGGCAGAACTGGGAACCACATTTCTTCTAGGACATGTCGGACTTGGGACACCTCAGCTGGCCCAGCACCACCCTCGAGTTCATCCCTTCCCATGTGAACTGGACACCTCTGCTGGGCCAGGTGCGCGGAAGACACTGGGGAACACAGCCAGGCCCAGACAACAGCACTCACAACCCCATGGCCGAGGACGTCAGCGATAATGCCGAACGGTGAATGAGGGTATTCATTAACATGAATAATAAATCGGTACAAATCGACCCTCCAAATGGTGATGAGAAAGTATCGATTGCTGTAAATCAGGAAGTGGACGTGTGAGTTGTTTTGATGTGTGTGTCCAGTACCGTGCTGGGGTGGGGAAGGGAGCGTGGCCCGTGCAGGGGTGTGGGGTGTGAGATGCTGTGTGTGCCAGAGTGCATCGGGGCGGGCTTGGGTGTGGGTGAAAGCGCGCCTGTGTGAGTGTGATGGTATGAGTGTGTGTGACAGTGTGAGTTTGTGCATATCCGTGTGTGAGGCTCTATTGGACAGCTGTGTGTGTGGGCGCATAAGAGTGTGTGTCCATGTAAGTGTGTGCCGGCATATCTGTGCCTGTGAGGGTGTGTGTGTGTCTGTGTATGAAGTGTGCAATGGCGTGAATGAGCTCAGATGGTGGGAGTATAGCTCAGCAAGTGTGTACATTGTGTGTGACTGTGTGTGTGTGTTGTGTGAGGATATACGTGAGAGTGGGGGTGTAGGGATGGGTTCGAGCGTGTGATGGTGTGTGTGTCCATGGTGAGTGGAAGTGTGTGTGAGCCGGTGTGTGCAGGTGAGCATGTCTGTGTGTGCATGGGTGTGACACAGGAGCGTGTGCACGTGAGCGTGCATGTGTGTCTGGCGTGTAGGTGTATTGGCCACGAGGTTCCCAGGCGCCCAGGCTGAACTGAAGTCGGGGAGGTCAGGAAGGGGCTGCCAGGCCCACAGGGCCGCCGTCGGGGCCCCAGGTGGGGATCCCAGCCTCCTGCCCCACCCTGCCCTCTCGGGGCCTCGAGCCCGGCTTCCCTCTGGAGGTTTCTCGGAGCCTGAGTGGGTACCGTCCTCCCCCGAGGACGTCCGTCTGAAAGACGGTCCACGCACCTCCCAGACCCGGCGCCCTGGAGCTCATTTGACCTCCGATCCCGGCGTCGCCCCCTGTGCCCCGGGCCCCACCCAGCGCTGTCCACCCGAGGGGCCAGAAGCCCACGGGCAC
>NW_007256131.1:72684-72904 GCF_000164805.1 Carlito syrichta | reverse complement strand
TGGGATCGGTGCGGCACTGGGAGTTCTCCAAGGTGCTAAAATAAACCCGGCGAAGGATCAGGTTTCCCGACCAAAATAACACAGGAGCGGCCTCGGAAACGCGAAGCGAGAAAGCGATCCCGGGCGGGGGGCGGCGACGAAAAAGGCTTTCCACGCGGCGCCCTCCCCCTGCTGCAGGGAACCCCGCGGCGGCCCGCCCTCCGCGCCCCTCCAGCTGCCG
>NW_007256131.1:68912-72532 GCF_000164805.1 Carlito syrichta | reverse complement strand
GGGGGCGGGGGGGGCGGTGTCTGACTCCTGGGCTTCCCTGCTGGCTCCACGCAACGGCCTGGATCGACCCCTTCACCTCCGTGAGCATCGGTTTGCTCCATCGCAGGAAGGACAGACAAGCCTGTCTAGGAAGTTGCTGTGCTGATTAAACCAGGGGACACAGGGACGTGCGCTTTCTCCAAGGCTGGCACGCACACAGCAAGGGTTAAGTAACAAGCCAGTGATACGTACGCTTGTTCGTGTTGGTGGTAAGTCTATCAAACAATCATCTGTTTGCTTTTAGAGACAGGGTCTCACTCTGTGGTCCAGACTGGAGAGCAGTGGCTTGATCACAGCTCACTGCAGCCTCCAGTCCCTGGGCTCAAATGAACCTCCCACTTTGACCTCCCCGGTAGCTGAGACTGCAGGCATGGACCACCATGCCCAGCTAATTTATTTTCTTTTTTGTAGAGATGGGGATCTCTCTTTGTTGCCAACGCTGGATCTTAAACAATTATTTGCATTTTATTGTATGTGTGTGTATGTGTGTGTGTGAGTGAGAGTCGCACTCTGTCACCCAGGCTGGAGTGCAGTGGCACAATCACGGCTCACCTTAGCCTCCGCCTCCTGGGCTCAGACGATTCTCCCACCGCAGCCTCCCAAGAATCTGGGACTACAGGCATGCACCACCACATCTGTCTACTTTTTCTGTAGAGACTTCTCACTATGTTGCTCAGGCTGGTCTCAAACTCCTGGGCTCAAGCAATCCTCCTGCCCAGCCTCCCAAAGTGCTGGGATAACAGGTGTGAGACATTGCACCCGGCCTATATATTTTCAACATTTAAAGACAACAAGCATCTACAATGTCTAAACTGCTCTAGGCACCAAAAGCTACCAGAAACCTCCTGCTGCCGAGTAAAAGAGAGGTAGTATCATCACATGGTTAGAGACACAGGCTTTAGTCTGAGACCTGGATCTGAATCCTGGTACCAGCTGTGGGCCCAGGCCAGTCACTTCACGCCCACCCCACCTCTCAGCAATGGACAGCAGATCAAAGTGATGCCTCCAGGGAGGCCTGGCGGTCTGCAGGGGTGAGACCCTTGGAGAGTCATCTTTGCTTTTCCCGTTGGTCCTTCCGTGGGGACCGGCTTGGTCCTTCCGTGGGGACCGGCATATAGCAGGCCTCAAGGCGTTGCAGGAGGGTAACCCTGTCAGGTCCCCTCCCACTCTGGAAGCTTTTCTGTCCTCTCAATAAATCTGCTTTTAAAAAAATGGTTTTTTTTAAGTTGTGGGAGTGAGTTGAATGAGTAGATAAGTGAATGAGTGAGTGACAGAAAAGACCGTGCACACAGGGAACAGAGGAGCCAAGGACATGTGTCCAGGAGGACAGCTCACAGGCTCAGAGTCAGAGGAACCGGCCGGTCCGTGTCCCTGCTGTGGTCCTGGCCAGCTGTGTGGCCTCACAAGTGATGTCACCACTCTGGGCCGGCACTTCCTTCTCTGAAAGAGGAAAAGCATGGTCGGACTTGCCCTGACAACTAGAAGCGTCTGTGACCCCATCCTGCTTTTGTGGGTCTGGGCACTACAGTCTGGGGTTCAGATGGCCCCCCGGATCCCACAGGGTGTGTCCGAGCACACTGTTTTATTTGGTACCTGTCTTTTGGGGCTTTTTTGTTTTATTTTTTGAGGGGTTTGTTTCGTTTTTTTCTTTGAGTCAGAATCTTTTTTCTTTTTGAGTTACAGTCTCATTCTGTCACCCAGACTGGAGTACAGTGGCATGCTCCAGATCGCCGCAGCCTCAACCTGTTGGGCTCCGGCGATCCTTCCGCCGCAGCCTTCCACGTAGCCGGAACTACAGGCATGCGCTACTATGCCCAACTAATTTTTTATTTACTGCAGAGACGAGGTCTCACCAAGTTGTCCGGGTGGGTCTCGAACCTGGGGCTTAGGCAGTCCACTCACCTCGGCCTCCCAAAGTGCTGGGATTATAGGCTAAGCCACTGAGCCCAGTCTGAGTCAGGATCTTACTCTATCTCCCAGGCTAGAGTGCAGGAGCATGATCATGGCTTACCTCAAGCTCCACCTCCTGGGCTCAGGTGATCTTCAACCTCAACCTCATAGGTTCAGGTGATCCTCCTGCCTCAGCCTCCTGAGTAGCTGGGACTACAAGCATGCATCACTATACCTGGCTAATTTTTTTTTTTTTTAAGTTGAGAGTCTCACTCTGTTGCCCAGACTGGAGTGCAGTGGCTGCTCCCGGCCACCGCAGCCTCGACCTGCTGGGCTCCGGCGGTCCCTCTGCCTCAGCCTTCCAAGTAGCTGGAACTACAGGCGCCCGCTACCACGCCCGGCTGATTTTTTGATTTATTGTAGAGATGAGGTCTCACCAAGTTGCCCAGGCAGGTGTCGAGCCCGTGAGCTCAGGCAATTCACTCACCTCAGGCTCCCAAGGCACGGGATTACAGGCTGAGCCACCGAGCCCGGCTTATACCTGGCTAATTTAAAAAATTTTTATTTTTGTAGAGACAAGTTCTCACTTTGTTGCCCGGGGTGGTCTCAAACTCCTGGGCTCAAGAGATCTTCCCACCTTGGCCTCCCAAAATGCTGAGATTACAGGCATGAACCACTGCATCGGCTTGGCACTTGCCTCTTTGAACGCTTATTTATATTCCACTTTTGTGCCCAGCGATATAAGGACAGGGATGGTTATCCTAGACTCGTCTTGAATAGTCACAAAATGGAAACAACCAAATGTCCAGTAACAGGGGAATGGTTACATAAATGATGGCCCATCCACATGACAAAATGCCATTGAAAAATAATGGGGTTGTCAGCCAGACACGGTGGCTCAGCCTGAAATCCCAGCACTTTGGGAGGCTGAGGTAAATGGATTGCCTGCATCTGCGGGTTCAAGATCAGCCCGGGCAACTTAGCGAGACCTCATTTCTACAATAAATGAAGAATTAGCCGGGCATGGTAGCACACGCCTATAGTTCTGGTTACTTGAAAGGCTGAGGCGGAAGGATTGCCAGAGCCCAGCAGGTCGACACTGGGGTGGCCATGAGTGTGCCACTGCACTCCAGCCTGGACAACAGAGACTCCAACTCAAAAGAAAAGGAAAATAATGGGGTTGTCATGGAAACATAGACATATTGTTAAGTGAAAAAGGTAAGTTGTTTTTTAAAGGATAGATAATGTGATCATATTTTTTCAATGCATATTTTTGTGTGTTGTATATATATGATATACATAGACATAGTTTGTTCTATATATATATATTTTTTAATTTGTTCTAAAAGTACTTTTATTACAACTCCAGTCATAGCTGTTATTGTTGGATATACCTCTACCCATCCACTAAGATGATTAACAATTACTAATAAATATTAAATCTTCCTATTTTAGTTAATTCAGTGAAATCAACCTGTATACTTTGGAAGTACCTCAATCCAGGAGGCATTCCTCCCTTTAATGACACTCTGATTACTTTTTTATTTATTTTCTGGCAAATTATGCAACCTTCACAAACTTGTTTAGCAATAGTATATATACCTTTCCATTCATAGGGTTTTTTGTTTTTTTTTTTTGAGTTGGAGTCTCACTCTGTCGCCCAGACTGGAATGCAGTGGCCACTCCCGGCC
>NW_007256131.1:65875-68647 GCF_000164805.1 Carlito syrichta | reverse complement strand
CAGGCTCAGTGGCTCAGCCTGTAATCCCAGCGCTTTGGGAGGCTGAGGTGAGTGAATTGCCTGAGCCTGTGGGTTCGAGATCCGCCTGGGCAAGTTGGCAAGACCTCATCTGTACAATAAATCAAAAATTAGCCAGGCATGGAAGTGCACGCCTGTAGTTCCGACTACTTAGAAGGCTGAGGCGGAAGCATCGCCGGAGCCCAGCAGGCGAGGCTGCGGTGGCCGGGAGCGGCCACTGCACTCCAGTCTGGGCGACGGAGTGAGACTCCAACTCAAAAAAAAAAAAAAGTACATTGCACATCACTTGAGCTCCCCCAGTGACTTCCTTTATGCAATATAACTATGAATTCTCTAATAATTGGTTTGTTAATCACTTCCCTTCCCAGAAGTATCCATTTTCCCTCCTCATATATATTCTTTTCTGATGATTAAAGTAATATTTGGTTGATATAAAATATTTATTTATTATATTAATAGACATGAGGTCTTGCTAAGTTGCCCAGGCTGGTCTTGAACTCATGACCAAACAATCCTCCCACCTTGGCCTCCCAAAGTGCTGAGATTACAGGCATAAGCCCTGTACCCAGTTGATGTAAAATATTTCAATAATTGGAAACAAGACAAGTGAGAAACCTTTATATCCTGATTACCCTCGTGTCAACAGTATTGGTCTCCAGGTGGTGAGATTGTACTCATATCATCTGTTTTAATTCATTTTTTTGAGTCAGAGTCTCACTCTGTCACCCAGGCTGGAGTGCAGTGGCACACTCATGACCACCACAGCCTCAAACTGCTGGGTTCGGGTGATCCTTCCGCCTCAGTCTCCTGAGTAACTGAGGCTACAGGTGCATACCACCATACCCGTCTAATATTTTTTTTAATTTGTTGTAGAGACAAGGTCTCACCAAGTTGCCCAGGCTGGTCTCAAACCCCTGAGCTCAGGCAATCCTCTCGCCTTGGCCTCCCAAAGTACTGGGATGACAGGCTTGAGCCACCGTGCCCGGCCAAATTGTACTGTTTTATACACTGGTTAATTAGGCTTTCCGATTAGACCACAGGAAGAGATCGATGAAATCACTGAATGAATGAATGAATTGCAAGACTTGAGAACTGGGACTGTGTGGCCCATGGCAGGTGCTCATAGAGGTTTGTGGGTTGAGGAATGGCACCTGCTTCTCGACAGAGAAGAATGGAGATTGTGAACAGGAACAAGTCTCAGAGTCACAGTGGAAGCCACTGAAGCCACTCCGGGCGGGAAGAACCCTCCTACCATCTCCTTGCTGGCCCTCAAGGTGGGGAGACAGGCTGGGAGGGGTGGAAGGACTTGCCTGTGGTCACTCAGCTGGAGGTGGCTGAGCCAGGGATTGAACCTGCGACTGTCCTATCCTGTCCCAGAGGTCATGTCTTAACCATTGCTGGGCTGGAACCAAATTAGATCCCAACGTGGGGCCCTCAGAACCTGCCAGAAGCTCTAGCCCGGCTGAAATGCTGACACAAGCCTTTGGATATTAATAGCCCCTGTCTGGGCTGGGCTCCCGTGTACCGCCCGAGGCTATCCCAGGTCACCGGCCCCACCCAGGAGAGAGTCTGCTGGTGGACAGCTGAGCAAACCTGTCCGGGATGCAGTCCAGGGAGTCCAGAGGCCTGCCTTGTCCCTACCACAGGGACAGTTCGGGAGTTGGACCTCTTCTCTTTTTGGCTTCCCAGAGGAGGACTTAACCGCCCCCTCACCTCCAGCCCCAGCTTCTTTATCTATGAGTAGGAACAATAGCACGACCCACTATAACATGACTTCAGGGGCATGTCAGTTCCATGGTGTCAGTAAGCTAGGATGCTAGTGAGCCCAGCACACTATCAATATCGGTATCAATCCCAACCCTTTGGGAGGCAGAGGCGAATGGATTGCCTGAGCCCAGGGGTTGGAGACCAACCTGGGCGACTTGGCAGGATCTTGTCTCTACAATAAATAAAAAAATCAGCCAGGCGTGGTAGCACACACCTGTATTCCCAGCTACTTGAGAGGCTGAGGCGGAAGGATCACCTGAGCCTCGCAGGGTGAGATAGCGGTGGCCGTGAGCGTGCCACTGCACTCCAGCCTGGGCAACAGAGTGAGACTCCAACTCAAAAAAAAAATATTCCATGTTCTGTGGCCACATTGTCATGGGCGTCTCTATTCAGCTGTCTAGAGTCGAGGATGAGGATTCACGTGTCTTCACTGCTTCACCCCACAGGGCAGGACATGTGGCAGCAGAGACATCTCCCTTTGTGGACATGTTGTCATCATGGAACACTCTAGAAGAGGAAGAGGGGTCTGTAGGGAATCCCAGACTGAGGCTCCCGGACTCTGGCCTTACCCAGCCAGGGATGGCATGGGGGCCAAACCACGGGATGAGTCTTTCGGCTCTCAGAAGGGAGAGAGGGGCTGGGCATGGTCCCTCACGCCTGTCCTTGAAGCACTTTGGGAAGCCAAGACTGGAGAATCCTTGAGTGCAGGAGTTTGAGTCTAGCCTGGGCAACATACAAGATTTCGTCTCTACAAAAAATTTAAAAAACAGCCAGTTGTGGTGGCATGCCTGTAGTCCCAGCTACTCGGGAGGCTGAGGCCCAAGGATCGCCAGAGTCCAGGAGGTCAAGGCTGCAGTAGGCCATAATTGTGCTACTGCATTGCAACCTGGACAACAGAGTGAGACCCTGTCTCAAAAAAAAGGAAGCCGGGCTCGGTGACTCAGCCTGTAATCCTGCGCCTTTGGGAGGCTGAGGTGAGCGGATTGC
>NW_007256131.1:63520-65741 GCF_000164805.1 Carlito syrichta | reverse complement strand
AAAAAAAAAAAAAAAAAGGAGAGATGGCCAAGCCCCATCTGCCTGACTCCGGAGCCTGTATGCTGGTCCCCTAAGGCCTGGAAACACCCTTCCCTAGCAGCTTCCTGTACTTGGGAGGTGGTGGGATAGGCCTGGGACTTCAAGAGTGGGCTTTATGGTTTGAAGAAAGGCTGCGGCCTCCTGCCTCCACCTGGGCTGGGCAGACAGGCCTCGGTCACCCAGAATCATGAGACCAGGGAGCTCACTTCTGACTCTCCTGGTGAACTTGAACAAGGAGCTTCTCCTCCTAAGCCCAGGCTCAGTCAGCCCTGAAAGGGCTGTGGGAACTCTGGGCTCACACAGGTCACACAGGTAGATGCAGGGAGGCCTGCCTCCTATTCTGAGTCCTCCCTGGGCCCCCTTGGGCTGCCCTCTGGGTGTGCAGCCTCTCCCCATGCCCCTTTGCCCCATGCCAGCTACGCAGCCTCCTGGTCCTCTGTAGAGCGGACTGTCCCCTGACCAGGGCTCCCCCCACCCACCCCAATCAGAGAGTCGGAAGCAAACTCCCCAGTCTCACGATTCTGGGTGACCGAGGCCCATCTGCCCAGTCCAGACGGAGGCAGGAGGCCACCCTCGAAGACCCAGGCCCACCCACCGCCTCCCAAGAACAGGAAGATGCCTAGGGAAGGGGTGGATGTTCCCTGAGGATCCCTGGTTCTGTGCACACTTGTGATCATTTACATGTGTCATTTTTTTTTTCCTTTTCCTTTTCTTTTTTTTAAGAGACAAGTTCTCACTCTGTCACCCAGGCTGGACGGCAGTGGTGCGATTATAACTCACCACAGCCTTGAAGCTATCCTCCCATGTCAGCCTCCCCAGTAGCTGAGACTACAGACATCTAGCATCACGCCTGTTTAGTTTTTTTAATTTATTTTTTGTATAGATGGGGTCTTACTATGTTGCCCAGGCTGGTCTAAAACAACTGGACTCAAGCGATCCTCCCGCCTTGGCCTCCTAAAGTGCTGGGATTACAGGCGTGAGCCACCGCACTTTCATTGTTTTTTGTTTGTTTGTTTTATTTATTTATTTTTTTGAGTTGGAGTCTCACTCTGTCACCCAGACTGGAGTGCAGTGGCCGCTCCCGGCCACCGCAGCCTCCACCTGCTGGGCTCCGGCGATCCTTCCGCCTCAGCCTTCCGAGTAGCCGGAACTACAGGTGCGTGCTACCACGCCTGGCTCATTTTTTAAAAAATGTATTGTAGAGATGAGGTCTCACCAAGTTGCCCAGGCGGGGTCTCGAACCCCAGGGCATGTGCAGGCTTGTTACATGGGTATAGTGCGTGATGGTGAGGTTTCGGCTTCTATTGAACATGTCACCCCCATCGTGAACATGGTTCCCAGTAGGTAGTTCTTCAACCCCTCCCCCTCACCCCAGGAGTCGAGGTAATTCTTTCAATCTCCACTGGGCTGTGAGCTTCTCAGGGACAGAGAGGGCGTCGGCTTGACTCTGTGGCATGCCCCACACCCTGAGCAGTGCCAGGCACCCAGTCACTATGTACGGCTTGCCTGCGACTGCTATAGCACTCCTGCCCTTTGCAAAATTCTGGGTGCTGGAGGCAACCCCCAAGGGGCCAACTCATTCACGTCCCCTCCCTCTGATGAGAGTCGAACCTCAAGGTTGCCATTTTGGCCAGGCTCAGTGGCTCAGCCTGTAATCCCAGCACCTTGGGAAGCAGAGGCGAGTGGATTTCCAGAGCCCACGGGTTCGAGACCCACCTGGACAACTTGGCGAGACCTCGTCTCTACAATTTAAAAAAAATTGCCATTTGATTGGCCTGTGGTGCACTCAAGCCCAGTTCAAGACCGATAAAAAAAAACACACAAAAAACAGCCTACCAGCTTAATGAATACTGTCATAGAGGGAGGAGTGGGGCCTGGCCCCAGGGACCCAAGAGCCGCGGTCAGTGACCTGGTTAACCCCGTCTGGGACCTGGAGACACCTTTGACACCTTCCCGTTCGTGGAAGCAGTTTCAAGCAGCCAGGCCTCGGTGCCCGGCTCACGGGGGTCGGACTGCTCAGAGGGAAGCTGGGAAAAGCGGGCGTAGGTCCAGGGCCCACGCGTGCCCCGCCGAGGCCCAGGCCCAGGCCAAGCCCAGCGCAGCAGCAGGACTACATTTCCCAGAGTCCCGCCGGGCCCCGGGATGAGCCATCGGCAGATTTAAATAGCCCAGGCCAGGCCGC
>NW_007256131.1:60722-63168 GCF_000164805.1 Carlito syrichta | reverse complement strand
CCAGTCGCAGCAGCTGCCCGAGGAGGACTGCATGCAGCTGAACCCGTCCTTCAAGGGCATCGCCCTCAGCTCCCTGCTGGCCATCGACATCTGCATGTCCAAGCGGCTGGGGGTGTGCGCCGGCCGGGCCGCGTCCTGGGCCAGCGCGCGCTCCGTGGTCAAGCTCATCGGCGTCACGGGCCACGGCATCCCCTGGATCGGGGGCACCATCCTCTGCCTGGTGAAGAGCAGCACGCTGGCCGGCCAGGAGGTGCTGATGAACCTGCTGCTGGGTGAGTGCGGGCCGCCGTCCAGGCCCCTGGGGGGGCGCCCGCCGGCCCCAGCCGGCCCGCGGGCCCTGGAAGCCGGCTGGAGCCGTCCAATGAGGCTAAGTGGGAAGGGTGGCCCAGAAACAGCAGGCTCCGGCTTGGGGACGTGGGAGTCGGGGACACAGAGATGGGGGCTGCAAAGTGGAGGCCCCAGAGGCAGGGGCCCGCGGGACCCTCGGAGGAGGGCCCGCTCTCCGCGAAGTGCACTGCTGCCCAGGGGTGAGCTGACGGGAGGCTGGGACCAGAGGCGGCGGGCTCGGGGGAGATGGTCAGGGGTCTGGGAGGCATCCCGGAGTGGGGTCTTTCCCAACTCCCACCCCACGGCTGGGGTCCTGGTTCCTTGACCGCAGGAGGGCAGGGCTCGTGAGCTACCGTTCAACCCACCCTCCAAGCTCAAGAACCTAGCAAGCTGCTCAGGATCCTCCCACAGGGTCTGGGGACCCAGTCGCTCCCACCCACTCACAGCCTTCCGGTGTCCTTACCTGTTCCCTCCCCAGGGCGGTCGCTGGAGAAGGGGGTCTGGGGCCCAGCCATGGGTCTGTTTTTCCAAAGTCTTTGCCACCAGCGTCTTTCAGATTAACATTCCCCTGTGCCAGGTGCCACGTGGGACCCATGTGGAAGCAAGCTGTCCCCTCCACCCGGAGGTGACGCCCAGGCCCCGTCCGGCCCACCCCTCCAGATACCTCAGGATCCCCAAGGCACTCTAGGAGCCTCTACCCTCCATGCCCAGCCCATGCTGGTTTCCTTGCCGATCCTAGAGTGGTCCTTCTTCAGGGGGACAGGTGGGCCAGGGGTCTCAGGCAGAGCAAACATCAAGAAGGGGTCTTGGCTCCAAAAGGCTTGTGAGTTGGACCACTGAAAACTTTGGTTCCAGAGGAGGTTACAATGGAAGCATGCATCTCCCTGCTCGGGTCTCAGAGAGTCTGGAGGTTCCACCTCTGTGGGCGGGACTTGGGGAGGAAGAAATTGTCAGATGCTTCTTGCAGGAGACCGCTGGGTCTGTCACCACTGAGGTTTTCTTGGTTTTTGTTTTTTTGTTTTTACTTGGAGTCTCTGTCACCCGGGCTGGAGTGCGGTGGCATGGTTACAGCTCATTGTAGCCTCGACCTCCCAGGCTCAGGCGATCCTCCCTCCTCAGCCTCCCGAGTAGCTGGGACCCCAGGCCTGTGCCACCACACCCTGCTTATTTTTTTATTTTTTTCTGAAGAGACGAGGTCTTGCTATGTAGCCCAGGCTGGTCTTGAACTCCCGGGCTCAAGCGATCTTCTCACTTCTGCCTCCCAAAGTGCTGGGGTTACAGGTGTGAACTGCCACACCCGGCTCTTGTTCTTATGACTAGGTCATTTACATTCCATCATTTATCATTTTCTCCTGAAGAAACAGTCCCACAAGGCTGATGCCATTATTTTACGGGTTAGGAAACTGAGGTTCCTATAAATAGAGCAAGCTGACCAAACCTCCAAGCTTGAGATTTGCACCGGGTCCAAATCATACGGAGACATACTGGTCTCTGCTCTTTCCAGTGTCGTGCCCTGGGCTTGCGAGGGAGGGAGAGCCCTGGGGCCAGGAGATTTCAGGGGTAGAAGCTGCTCTCCTTATCCGAAATTTCACATAGGGCGGCAACTCCAGAGGACTGTGTTGGGAGTTAGGCTGCCTGCTGTGGATGGACAGGGTGAGACCCCACACCCCTGAGCCTCCCTCTCAGCCCCGCCCCCTAAGACCCAACTTCTTTCTTCCTTCCCATGTGATGAGGGAGATAGTGAAGCTGTAATTTGTAGAGTGTTTTTTTGTTTTTGTTTTGAGATAGGGTCTCACTGTGTTGCCCAGGCTGGTCTCAAACTCTTGGACTCAAGTTATCCTCCCACCTCTGCCTCCCAAAGAGCAGGGATTACAGGAGTGAGCCACCATGCCTGGCACTATATGCCAGGTTTTGCATAAACCACATCATTTACTTCTAAGCTTCACCCCAACCCCCGAGTGTGGTGCTGTTCTTAGTCCCCACTTAAAGAGGAGGAAACTGAGGTGCAAGGTGATGACGGGCCCAAGGTCATGCAGCTAGTCAGTGAGGGAGCTGGGATTAGATCTGGGAACAAGCCGGGCTTGGTGGCTCAGCCTGTAATCCCATGCCTTTGGGAGGC
>NW_007256131.1:57299-60513 GCF_000164805.1 Carlito syrichta | reverse complement strand
AGCGGCCACTGCACTCCAGTCTGGGTGACGGAGTGAGACTCCAACTCAAAAAAAAACAAACAAACAAACAAAAAAACTGGGAGCAACTCAAGCTTTGCTTTGCTTTTTTCAGAGAGAAGAAAGCAAGTAGAGCTCGACTTTCCCACAGTCCCCAGTAAGGTGGTGAGCTCTCTGTGACAGGAGGTATGCAAGCATCATCACCAACTAAAATAGCTCTAATTTGTATCTTTTTTGTTTGTTTGTTTGCTTGTTTGACTAGGAGTCTCACTCTGTTGCCCAGACTAGAGTGCAGTGGCATGCTCACAGCCACTGCAGCCTCCACTTGCTGGGCTCAGGCGATCCTTCTCCCTCAGTCTTCCAAGTAGCTGGAACCATAGGTGTGCACCACCACGCCCAGCTAATTTTTTGATTTATTGTAGAGACGTGATCTCCCTAAGTTGCCCGGGCTGATCTCGAACCCTTGGACTCCGGCAGTTCTGTCGCCTCTGCCTCCCAAAGTGCCGGGATACAGGCATGAGCCACCATGCCTGGATTGATCTGTTTTTTTATACATGAATGTTTGCTTTTAAGAAAACTTTCCCTGACCTGGCACGGTGTCTCATGCCTGTAACCCCAGCACTTTGGAAGGCCAAAGCAGGAGGATTGCTTGAGCCTAGAAGTTCAAGACCAGCCTGGGCAATATAACGAGACCTTATCTCTACCAAAAAAAAGTTAGCCAGTTGTAGTGGTAGAAGGATAATCTGAACCCAGGAAGTTGAGGCTGTGGTGTGCCATGATTGTGCCACTGCACTCCAGCCTGGGCAACAGAGTAAGACCCCAACTCAAAAAAAGAAAGAAAGGAAGGAAGGAAGCTTCCCCTGCCCCAAACATTTAAAAACTTGCAACCCGTCCAGGCAGGGTGGCTCAGCCTGTAATCCCAGCACTTTGGGAGGCCAAAGCGAGAGGATTGCCTGAGCTCAGGGGTTCAAGACCAGCCTGGACAACTTGGTGAGACCTCATCTCTATAATAAATCAAAAAAATTAGCTAGGTGTTGTGGCTCACGCTTATGGTTCCAGCTACTTGGAAGGCTGAGGCAGGAGGATCGCCTGAGCCCAGCCGGTCGAGGCTGCGGTGGCTGTGAGCACGCCACTGCACTCTAGCCTGGGCAACAGAGTGAGACTCCGACTCAAAAAAAAAATTTTGCAACCCAGTCATTTTGATGAGCTTTCTGACTTATTCTAGCAACTAGGAACATCTTATATATTATAATGTAAGAAAGGTCTTGGTGACCTTTCAAGGTAGATATTAATATGCCCTTTTTACAGATGGCCAAACTGAGGCTCAGAAGCATTGAGCAACTTGCCCACCGACACCTGTAAGTGGCAGGTCCAGGAACCAAATCTAAGGCTTCTTGACTGCAAGCCCCATGCCTTCCGGCTTGCTGTGGGTCTGTGGCTTGGGTGTGGCTCCTGGAAGCACGTGGACATCAGGGAGAGGAAGGGCCTGGGAGGAGGTTTTCTGTCTTACATCCAGGTGCCGAGACCATGGAGAGAGAAAGGCCTGGCACAAAGCAGCCACTCAGCCCTGGCGACTCAGAGCAGACAGCATGGGTCTGTGGGCCTCAAGTCCCATCATGGGGTGCTGGCCCAGCCCTCGGCTTGGCTGCAGTAAACGGCCCGGGCGGGCTTGAACCCCGCAGCTCTGGCCTGACCTGCCAGGAGGGACCGTGGACACCGTCCTCCACCTGGGGACAATGACCGCCCTCAGATCACTGTCCCCCTTTCCTGCTCTGGAGGGTCTGAGGCCACTTTCTACCCTGGAGCACAGGCTTTGGGGCTGGACTGGGCTTTGGCCAGGTCCACTGCATGGACTAGACCGAGTCTGTTCCTGTGTCTGAGCCTCAGTTTCTTGATCTGTACAGTGGAGCTACAGGGCTGCGGAGGGGGCTGGTGGAGCACCCCGCACAGCAGGTAGCATGCGTCATGTGACCCGTGGATGGGTGATGCCACTGTTACGGAAACTGCAGGGTCTAGAGGGGTCAGGGAGCCCAGCGTACCCACTCAGAGTGCCGGGACACTCAGCCAACCCCCGGGGCCAGTCTCTGTATGTAGTTGGGACCGAGATCGCCTCAGCCCCAAAGGCGCAGACTTGAGAGTCTTGGGGAGGGTGGGGTCTAGCCACTGGCCCTGGGAGGGGTCACTGCTGGGTGGGGAGAGAAGTTCTCTGCCTGCTCCCTGCATGGCAGGCGGTCGTGTACCCTCCCTGCTTGCCCCACCTTCCTGTGCCGGTTGCCAAGACTCTAGAAACGTCACAGCCAGATGGGGTCTAACAGCTGGCAAAAGCTTGGACTCCAGAGTCAGCCTGGACCTGGGTGCAAATCACAGCCCTGCTGTGGGACCTCAGGCAAGTGACTTTGCCTCTCTGAGTCTCAGTTTCCTCATCTGGCAATTGGGTTGTCGGGACACTTTGCTGCAGAATGTACTCGAAGTGCTTGGCCCTTACCAATGTTGGCTCATGCTTATGGGACAATGACGGTGATCATCACCGTCTTCATCACTGCCATCATTACCACAGGTTCCAGGCTCAGCTTCCCGCCGGGTCCTCTCCGAGCTCTGCATGAGACAGCCTAACCTCCTTCCTCTCCCCTCTCCTGCAGTGCCCAGCTTGGCGATCCCGTGGGGAGCCAGGTGGCAGGTGATCAGGCCCATCCCCGTTTGCCAAACCCATCCCGGTGTCCTCTTGGGCCCGTCCTATGGTAGAAACAGCCTCAGGTCATGGAGATTTTCTTGAATTTGAAAACCACATTTTTTTTTGGAGTCAGGGTCTGACTGTGTCACCCAGGCTGGTGAGTAGTGACGCGATCAGGGCTTCCTGCAGCCTCGACCTCCTGGGCTCAGATGATCCTTCTGCCTCAGTCTCCTGAGTAACTGGCTCTACAGGCAAGCACCACCACACCCACCTAATTTTTTTATTTCTTTTTGTCGAGATGGGGCTTCACTATGTTGTCCAGGCCAGTATCGGACTCTTGACCTCAAGCACTTCTCCCGCCTCAACCTCCCAAAGTGCTGAGATTATAGGCGTGAGCCACTGCACCCGGCCTGTGTGTCATTTTTTATTGTGGTAAAATATACATAGCATTAAAGTTACCATTTTAATCTTTTTTTTTTTTTTTTTTTGAGTCGGAGTCTCACTGTGCTGCCCAGGCTGGAGTGCAATGGCATGCTCCCGGCCACC
>NW_007256131.1:47287-57271 GCF_000164805.1 Carlito syrichta | reverse complement strand
TCTCGAACCCGTGGGCTCAGGCAATCCACTCACCTCAGCCTCCCAAAGGCGCGGGATTACAGGCTGAGCCACTGAGCCCGGCTCCAGCTAATTTTTTGATTTATTGTAGAGACGAGGTCTCGCCAAGTTGTCAGGCTGGTCTCAAATCCCTGGGCTCAGGCAATCCTCTGGCCTCTGCCTCCCAAAGTGCTGGGACTATAGGCTTTAGCCACCATGCCTGGCCCGTTTCAATCATTTTTAAGTGTATGTTTAATGGCCTTAAGTATACTCCCATTATTGTGCAGCCATCGCCAACCATCCATCTCCAGAACTCTTGCATCTTGTCAAACTGAAGCTGTGTTCCCATGAAACCCTAACTCCCAACCCCCGCCCCAGTCCCTGGCAACCCCCATTCTACTTTCTGTTTCTATAAATATGACGACTCTAGGGACCTGTGGAATCACACAGTGATTGTCCTCTTGTGTCTGGCTTAGTTCCCTGAGAATAATGTCTTCAAGGTTCATCCATGCTGTAGATGTGTCAGAAGTTCCTTCCTTTTTTGTTTTTGAGCGGCTCACACCTCTAATCCCAGCACTTACGGAGGCCGAGGAAAGAGGAAGGCTTGAGCCCAGGAGTTGGAGACCAGCCTGGGCAACATAGCAAGACCTGGCCTCTACCAAAAGTTTTAAAACATTAGTTGGATGTGGTGGCATATGCCTGTAGACCCAGCTATTGGGGAGACTGAAGCGGAAGGATCACCTGAGCCCAGGAGGTCGAGGCTGCGGTGAGCTGTGAGCATGCCACTGCACTCCAGCCTGGGCAACAGAGTGAGACCCTGACTCAAAAAAACCAAAAGAATTTCCTTCCTTCTTAAGGTTGAATAATATTCCATTGTGTGGCTTGGCTACATTTTGCTTATGTACTCATCTATCGGTGGACATCTGGGTTACTTCCTTCTGGTTGGGAATGTGCTATCTGCAACCACGGGCATTCCTACACCTGCTCAAGTCCCTGCTCTTCGTTCTTTTGGTTGTATTCTCAGACGTGGAATTGCTGAATCACGTGGTATTTCTGTGTTTAATTGTTTGAGGAACCATCATACTGCTTTCCCCGGCAACTGCTCCATTTCACAATCCCCCAGCAATGCACCAGGGTTCCAGTATGTCCACATCCACACTGACACTGATTATTATCTGGGTTGTTTTTGGTTTTTTGTTTTTTTCCATAATACCCATCCTAGCCGGGCGTCGTGGCTCATGCCTATAATCCCAGCACTTTGGGAGGCAGAGGCAAGAGGATTGCCTGAGCCCAGGGTTTATGAGACCAACCTGGGCAACTTGATGAGACCACGTCTCTCAATTAAAAAAAAAAAAAAATTAGCCGGGCATGGTAGTACACGTCTGTAGTCCCAGCTACCTGGGTGGCTGAGGTGGAAGGATTGCCTTAGCCCAGCAGGTCGAGGCTGCGGTGGCTGTGAGCGTGTCACTGCACTCCAGTCTGGGCGACAGAGTGAGACTCTGACTCAAAAAAAAAACAAAAAACTACCAATCCTAATGGGTCTGAGGTAGTATCTCATTGTAGCTTTGATTTGCATTTCACTAGTAATTAATGATGTTGAGCACCTCTTCCTTATATATTCTTTTTTTTTTTTTTTCCAGTCTGGGGTCTCTATTGCCCAGGCTGGAGTACAGCAGCATGATCAGGGCTCACCATAGCCTTGATTCCCTGAGCTCAAGTGTCCTGAGCAGCTGGGACTACAGGTGTGCACCACCATGCCTGGCTAATTATTTGATTTTTTTTTTTTTTTTTTTTTTTTTTTTTTTTTTTTGTAGAGATGAGGTCTTGCTATGTTGTCCAGATTGGTCTCTAACTTCTGGTGTCCAGCAATCCTCTCACCTCGACCTCTCAAAGTGCTGGGCTGATGGGCGTGAGCCACTGCACCCAGCCTTTATATTCTATTTTAAGGAAAAATTCAGACGTTACCAGGATAGATCATGAAGAAAGCAAACATCTCCCTTAAGCCCCCTTGCCAGGAATAACCTCTGTTGCCTCTGGGGTCACGTGCCTTTGGATTTTTCTCCGTGCACAAACTAACATCCAACATGCCTCTCCCTTGGTGTTTTGCCCAGGGTGGCCTCGATCTGACTGCTGTGTGCCTCTCGTGTGGGGTCCTGGCCTCAGCACCCCAACCCTCCTGTCCTTCCATGGGAGGGGTTCTGTTCTGTCAGCTTTCCTGTCCTCGGCCACCGACTCTTAACTCTCAGGGACAACCGAGGTGACCACCACCCCACGAGGCTTATCTAAGTGGTCCCTGATTGAGGGCTCCTGAGACTGATCCCACATCTTTCTCTTTTTTTTTGAGTTGGAGTCTCACTCTGTCGCCCAGACTGGAGTGCAGTGGCTGCCCCCGGCCACCGCAGCCTCGACCTGCTGGGCTCTGGTGATCCTTCCTCCTCAACCTTCCAAGTAGCTGGAACTACAGGCACGTGCTACCGCACCCGGCTCATTTTTTGATTTATTGTGGAGACGAGGTCTCGCCAAGTTGCCCAGGCGGATCCCGAACCCGCAGGCTCAGGCAATCCACTCACCTCAGCCTCCCAAAGCGCGGAATTACAGGCTGAGCCACCGAGCCTGGCTGATCCCACATCTTTTACAAAAAGACAATAAAACAGTCGCCCACATCCACTCCTCAAGGTGGGACATCCGATCCCCACAGCCTCACACATTATCATTTCTGAGGGGCTCAGAGCAGGAGTCAATCCCTCGGGGGAGCCCTTGGCCACCCCCAGACCAGGACGGGGACCTTTTGCACGCCTCCCTGGCAGGTGACACAACAGAAAGGAAATTACTAATCGAGCCAGCAGGCAGGGTCCGGGTCTATACTGCTCACTGGCACAATTAGTTATTTCATCTTTCTGTTCTGTCACTCCTCGCCGGGCCTGGGACTCTGTGGAACAAGTAGCCAGTGCTGTTGGGCTTTGTGCAATGATCATGCCTTCCTTGCTCCCCTGAGGTCTTCAGAGATAGCTGGAGCCGAGTTGATTTATTTCTGTTTGAGACAGGGCGGCATCCCAGCTCACTGCAGACTCGACCTCCTGGACTCCAGTGATCCTCCCACTTTAGCCTCCTGAGTAGCCAGGACTACGGGTGTCTGCTGCTATGCCTGGCTCATTGTTTGATTTTTTTTTTTTAATAGAGATGGGGTCTTGCCATGTTGCCCAGGCTGGTCTAGAACTCCTGGGTTCAAGCCATCCTCCTGCCTCGGCCTCCCAAAATGTCATGATTACAGGCGTGAGCCACCACACCTGATCCATCTCCAGAACTTTTCCAGCTTCCCAAACTAAAACTCTGTCTCCAGGAGAGATTCACTCCCCCTCCCCCTCTCCCCAGCCCCTGGCAACCACCATTCTACTTTCTGTCTCCATGAATTTGACTACTCTGGGGACCTCATCTAAGTAGAATCATACTGGATTTTTCCTTTTGTAAAAATAGTGTTTAAAAATATGCACGAATAATGCATGTTCCCGGCAAGAAAGATTTGAAGTACAGAATTACGAAAAGACGACAAAAGTCACCCTCAATCCCAGCAAGCAGCCCTGTTAACACTTAGCGTGGCACCTTCCAGACGTTTCTCTGAGTGTGAACACATTTGCTTCTGTGCATGTCTCGTTTTATGAAGGTGGTGTCCACTGTAAATGCTGTTTTGCTATTAGGCTTCCCCACTCAGCGCCCGTCACAGCTCTCCTCCTGGGGCTGTACGTACACGCCAGCTTCGTCATCTGCCATGGCCACAGTGCTCTGGTGTCTAGACTCTGCCACGGCGTGTCCCATCTGTCTCCTGCTGAAGGACACTGGGTTGCTTTGCATTTTTCGGTGGCGTTGTAAATAATGCTGCGGGAGACAACCTTGACCGTGAATCATGGCGCACGTCCCTCATTATGTCCCGAGGAGATATTCCTACAAAGGAAATGGCTGCATCAAAGGGAGGCCTGTGGTAGAGACCTCTGAGCCTCAAGCCAAGTGCCCTCCAGAAGGCTCAGGCCTAGCCAGGCGCGGTGGCTCATGCCTGTAATCCCAGTACTTTGAGAGGCGGAGGCGAGAGGATTACCCGAGTTCAGGGGTTTGAGGCCAGCCTGAGCAACATGGCAAGACCTCATCTCTACAATAAATCTAAAAATCTGCTGGGCATGGTGGCACATGCCTGTAGTTCCAGCTACTTGGAAGGCTGAGGCGGAAGGATCGCTGGAGCCCAGCAGGTTGAGGCTGCGGTGGCCGGGAGTGTGCCACTGCCTTCCAGCCTGGCCGATGGAGTAAGACTCTGACTCAAAACAAAAAACAAAAAAATCCAGAAGACTCAGGCCCATTTTTGTCCCCCTCGGCAGTACACGGCTGGCTCCTGACACCCCAGAAGCCAGAATGGGGGATGGGAAGCCGGTCCCTTCACAGCCACCAGGGAGTCCCTGAAGCCCCATTTCTGCTCCTTGCTACCAAGGCGGAGCCCGCAGCCTCCACCTCCAGCCTCCACCTACCCCTATTACCCGGAGACCCTGCCCTGCCACTGCTGCTCCCACAGAGCACATCCTCAGGGGAAAAAGCAGACCAAGCCCAGAAGGGGTCACACAAGGTCATCCCAGCCATCCCTTTGCCCCCATACACACAGCCGTCAGCAGACAAGTTATGTCCTGATGTCCAGAGGTCTTGGGACCTGGCTGATTCCAAATCTCCCAGGGTGGCAGCTTTTTTCCAAGAAAGTTTCGGTTCTGCTTTGCCTTAGGGACCCACCACTAGCCCCAGGGCCCCTGAGCTGGGGAGAAAAGTAGCTCCCGAAGTGGGTTTCGTCACCCCCTGAAGGCTGGGAGGTCTCCGGGACAGCAGGGCCTCAGGGACCGCCTGGGAGGGGGCCTGGAGGTGGCCATGGTCAGGGCAGAAGGGTGTGGGGGTGGTCAGGCCAAGTCCCATGGTCCTGATGCTTGTTCCATGTGCCATTACGGAGTACCTACTGCATGCATTAATTCTTCAGCAGGATTGGTGTCATCCCAGGATACCCATGAGGGGAGGGAGGCTCAGAGGGGTAGCCATGCTGAGGTCACGCGGCTCCCACGTGGTCAATCTTGGAGCCGCTCTGGTTGTAGAGTTCAATATGCAGCCTCCGTGCCGAGTGATCACAGAGAATGAAGTCCAGAGAGGTGGAGTGACCCACCCAGGACACACAGCAAGTCCGGGGCAGTGCAGCTTTCACGGCTCTCCTGACCCTCGCCCCTGAGCCTCCTGCCGGGGAGACCTTTCCTCCAGCAGGGGTCCCCTTGCCACACTCCAAGTTGAGGACAGAATGTAGGTCGCCAGACTGGACAGAGCCATGCGGGCGGGATTCACAGAGCCCTGAGTGATGGCGTTATTTGCTTCTATTTTGGGACACCAGATCATGCACTGATGGTGTCAGAATCACAGTGACACCAAAGACTGGCGGTGTGGGAGGCGGGGAGAGACGCCCTGCCAGGGAGACGAGAGGCCCAGGGGAGGCCGTGGCTCTGTGGCGAGCCTCTTCTGTTTTCAACCCTCAAGACCCGATGGCTGCAGCGTGGCCAGGGTGAGGCCCGGGGCTCCACGATGCCTGGGATAAAGCATGAGGTGGCCCCCAAGAAACCAAAATTGTCTTTCGGAGGACAGGCCCCTCGTAGTCCAGACTTCCCGCTAGGTAAGTGTTCTAGGAACTCATCGGCATCCGTGGACCAGCTGGCATTGTGAGAGGCTGCATTCCGCTTCAGTGAATTTTTATTTTTTTGGAGATTCTTTTGACACCTTTGCTCATTTCATGATGGGTGACTTACGAGCGCACCTGCCCACACTGCGCTGAGTGTTCAGCAGTTTTTTGTTTTGTTTTGTTTTGTTTTGTTTTGAGTTGGAGTCTCACTCGGTCGCCCAGACCGGAATGCAGCGGCCGCTCCCAGCCACCACAGCCTCGACCTGCCGGGCTCCGGCGATCCTTCCGCCTGAGCCTTCCCAGTAGCCAGAATTACAGGCGCATGCTACCACACCCGGCTGATTTTTTGATTTATCGTAGAGATGAGATCTTGCTGCCCAGGCGGGTCTCGAAGCCGCGGGCTCAGGCCATCCGCTCCCCTCAGCCTCCCAAAGGCGCGGGCTGACAGGCCGAGCCACCGAGCCCGGCTTGTTCAGCAGTTTTTGACCAGAAGTGGCATAACCCCCACGGCCCACTCTTCCTATTCACCCGATTTCGCCCCCAGTGACTTTTTTTGTTTCCCCGGTTGAAAAAAGTCCCCAGGGGGAAACATTTTGCCGATGGGGAAAAGGTGAAACAAAAAACGTCAGAAGCACTAAAAGGCATCCAAACGGACGAGTTCAAAAACTGCTTTGAGCCCTGGAAAAAACACCGGGATAGGTGTATTGCGTCCAACAGAGAGACTTTGAAGGTGGCTGCAGTTTAAGCATGTAAGAATAAACACACGACTTTTTATACTCAACTCTGGGTTTTTGGGGTCCTCCCCGCTTGGAGTTCTCTGAGTGACGATGTGCTCACTGCCCACCCTCCCTCTTGGCCACGAGGGGCCTGCCAACCTGATTCTCCAGCCCCAGGCCTGACATTTCCCCAAGCCAGCAGTGCCCAAGGACGGGTGGTCAAGTGAACGAACAGGCGAGGGTGTGGGGGGAGGGCTGGGCCAGCTGGTCCCCATGGGTGATGGGGAGAAAAGTATAGCGTCTCCATCTCAGCGTGGCCCCAAGAGGTGGACCCTCTCATAGAAATAGCAGCCGCGTCCCGAGGCCCAGTTACAGGTGTCTTCGTTGATTTCTGCTGCTATAACAGAATACCACAGATGGCTGATTTATAAAGAAGTTTATTTGGGCCAGATGCAGTGGCTCATGCCTGGAATCCCAGCACTTTGGGAGGCTGAGGTGGGAGGATTGCTTGAGCCCAGGCGTTTGGGACCAGCCTGGGCAGCATAGCGAGATCTCGTCGCCACAAAATATCAGAAAATTAGCCAGGCGTGCGGGTGCATGTCTGTAGTCCCAGCTACGTAGGAGGCTGAGATAGAAGGATCGCCTAAGCCCAGCAGGTTGAGCCTGTGGTGAGCCGTGATGGTGCCGCTACATTCCAGCCTGGGCAATAGAGTGAGAGCCTGACTCAGAAAAAAAAGTGTATTTGGCTCTTGGTTCTGGAGGCTAGGAAGTCTGAGACTGAGGGGCTGCATCTGGTGAGGGCCTTCGTGCTGCGTCATAATATGGCGGGAGAGTGCACAGGTGTGTGGGAAGGGGCCCAAGCTCACCTTTTTATCAGAAACCCACTTCCTCAATAACCCACCCCCTCCAGCGATAATGGCATCAACCCATTCGTGAGGCAGAGCCTTCACGACCCAATCACCTCTTAAAACTTCTACCTCTCCTCACATCTGTAATCCCAGTACTTTGGGAGGCCGAGGCAGGAGGATTGCTTGAGCCCAGGAGTTCGAGACCAGCCCGGGCAACATAGCAAGACCTCATCTCTACAAGAAAAGCAAAAACTTAGCCAGGCGTGGTGATGTGCGCCTTTAGCCCCAACTACTCGGACGGCTCAAACGGGAGGATCACCTGAGCCCATGAGTTGAGGCTGTGATGAGCTGGGATCACACCACTGGCCTCAGAGTGAGACCCTGCCAGATAAAAAGGATCCCACCTCTCAGCTGTTGTGTTGGGGATTAAATTTCCAACACGTGAAGTACAAAGGACACAATCAAACCATAGAGGGAGTTTTCAGGCCGCGGGACACCGGCAGCCTCAGGGGCCTTCCTGGGGGGAGGGAGGGTCCCGGAGCTGAGCCCCAGATGCCTGTCCCTCCCCCCAGCATCAGCCACATCTGTTTCATGTGCTGGCTCTTTCTGCTTCCCTTGGGGAAACAACGTCTTGCTACTCCATCATTTCAAAGGTTAGGGTCGAGCTCAGCTCTTGGCCTGTGGATGCTGAAAGCCCATGCAGAGAGCCGAGGCATGTGGGGAGGTCGAGGCCCAGCCCTCCTTGCCTTTGGCCCCTCCATCAGAGCAAGGCCCTGACCCCCTGGGTGGCCCAGTGAAGTCCTCCCCCTCCCCTCTTTCTCCGGAACCTAACAACTTTCCATGGGGGACTTGTCCTAGGAAGGCAGATTTGGGCGGGGAGGCGTGTCTCACTTTGTCACCCAGGCTGGAGTGCAGTGGTGCAGTCCCCACTCAGCTCACCCCACTCTCAACCTTCTGGGTTCAAGTGATCCTCCTGTTACAGCCTCCCAAGTGGGAGGGACGCGAGGTGCGCACCGCCACTCCTGGATAATTTTCGTATTTTTTGTAGGGACGAGGTCTTGCTATGTTGCCCAGGCTGGTCTCGAACTCCTAGGTTCAAGCAATCCTCCCACCTCGGCCTTCCAAAGTGCTGAGATTATAGGCATGAGCCACTGTAGAGAGCAGATCTTAAACACTGAGCCTCTGAGCTCTGGTTTTCAACTGAGAAAGCTGGTCACCAGTAGGACACATGACCCAGGCCTCTCAGTGGCTGGTGTCATATTTCGACCTACCTTGGAGCCCAAGCCTAGTCCACATTAATCACCCCCCTCCCTCCTCCAGACTCTGGCAGTCCTCCTGGCCGGCCACCATCACCAGAAAGGCCCTGGCCTGGCCTGGGACTCTCTGACTTTCCCTCAGGTGATGGAGAGCTTGGGATCTAGACCAGATAATGTTAGCACTTGTGGAGACCTCAGAAAAGAAACACTCTCACTTGCTGGGCATAGTGGCTCATGCCTATAATCCTAGCACTTTGGGAGGCTGAGGAGGATTGCTTGAGTCTAGGGGTTCAAGACCAGCCTGGACAACACAGCAAGACCCCATCTCCAAAAAAAAAAAAAAGGAAAAGAAAACCTTCTCAGTGATGCACCTGCTTGATGCCACCAGCCTCAGGGTCAGAAAGCCTCCCAGTGCCTATCTGGGCCGGACTGGGCCAGAACATGAGGGAGGAGTTATAGCAGCAGCACTGCCCACTATGCTGCGGGTGCTAGAAGCTTCCCCATATTAATTAGCTCACTTGTTCTACGGCATCCCGTATTACAGGTGAGTCATTCAAGGCTCCGAGAGATGAAGGAACTCGTCCTTAATTAGCGGAGCTGACTGTCACGCCAGAAGCACCAGGCCCCTCCTTAGTACCCTAGCCAGTGAGACTTGACACCCACCTGTGATGAGCCCCACCTAAGACTCTGTAGCCGTTAAGGATTTTTTTGTTTTTGAGATAGGGTCTTGCTCTGTGGCCCAGGCCGCAGGGCAATGGCGTGATCATGGCTCACTGCAGCCTCGAACTCCTAGGCTCAAGTATTCCTCCCACCTCAGCCTCCTGAATAGCTAGGATTACAGGCATGCACTACCATGCCCGGCTGACTTTTTATTTATTGTAGAGATGAGGTCTCGCCAAGTTGCCCAGGCGGGTCACGAACCCGCGGGCTCGGGCAATCCACTCACCTCAGCTTCTCAAGGCACGGGATTACAGGCTGAGCCACCGAGCCCAGCTTATAGCACGACTTTCTAAGGCAGGCAGCAGAACAACATATGGAAAGTGTGCTTCAGGATTTTATATATATATATATTTTTTTTTCCCCTCTCTTTTTTTTTTGAGTCAGAGTCTCACTCTGTAGCCCAGCCTGGAGTTCAGTGGCACGCTGACCGCCACCATAGCCTCTACCTGCTGGGCTCAGGTGATCCTTCCACCTCAGCCTTCCAAGTAGCTAGAACTACAGGCGTGCACTACCACGCCGGACTTATTTTTTGATTTATTGCAGAGACGAGGTGTCACCAAGTTTCCCAGGCTCGTCTAGAACCCCTGAGCTCAAGCAATCCTCTCGCCTCGGCCTCCCAAAGTGCTGGGATTACAGGCTTGAGACACCGTGCCTGGCCTTTATTTTTATTTTACTATTTATCTTTTTTATTTTTTTTAAGATAGAGACAGAAGCCGGGCTCGGTGGCTCAGCCTGTAATCCCACGCCTTTGGGAGGCTGAGGTG
>NW_007256131.1:43073-46996 GCF_000164805.1 Carlito syrichta | reverse complement strand
CCAACTCAAAAAAAAAAAAAAAAAGATAGAGACAGAGTCTGGCTATGTTGCCCAGGCTAGTCTTGAGCTCCTGGGCTCAAGCAATCCTCCCACCTCAGCCTCCCAAAGTGCTGGGATGACAGGTATGAGCCACTATGCCCAGAGAGATCTCTATACTGTTACTCCCCAGACCCACAGCTCACATAACATAGGGAAAGAATACGGGTGCTTCTGTAAGACAATCAAAAGCAGCCCTTCCTCCAGAGCAGGCAAGAATGTTCTCTACGTCATAGCCTATCATTTGTGTTGATAACATCAAGGTTGTTTTGATTTAAAAGCAAGAGTATAGCCAGGCATGGTGGCTCATGCCTGTAATCCCAGCACTTTGGAAGGCTGATACAGGAGAATTGTTTGAGGCCAGAAGTTCAAGACCAGCCTCGGCAACAAAGTGAGACCTCGTCCCTACAAAAAATACAAAAATGAGCCGGGCTCGGTGACTCAGCCTGTAATCCTGCGCCTTTGGGAGGCTGAGGTGAGTGGATTGCCTGAGCCCGCGGGTTCGAGACCCGCCTGGGCAGCGAGACCTCATCTCTACAATAAATCAAAAAATCAGCCGGGCGTGGTGGCGCATGCCCGTAATTCCGGCTACTCGGAAGGCTGAGGCGGAAGGATCGCCAGAGCCCAGCAAGCCGAGGCTGTGGTGGCCAGGAGCAGCCACTGCACTCCAGTCTGGGCGACAGAGTGAGACTCCGACTAAAAAAAAAAAAAAAATACAAAAATGAGCCAGGCATGGTGGTGTTCACATATAGTCCCAGCTACTTGGGAGGCTGAGGCAGAAGGATCACCTGAGTCCAGGAGGTCAAGACTGCAGTGAGCTGTGAACATGCCACTGCACTCCAACATGGACAGCAGAGTGAGACCTCAGCTCAAAAAGAAAAAAAAGAATAGAAGTTTATCTGGCTTATGATTCTGAAGACTGGGCAGTCCAAAACAAACTTGATCAGTTTGCTGGTACTTCTTTGCATGGGCACTGAATAGCTCATTTCCTGGAAAATCCCTCTGTCAGCTGGTTACCCCACAGGCATGTGCCACGGCCTCTTTGAGAAGTGGGTGTCTATGGGCTCTATCTTTTTTGTTGTTGTTGAAATGTCACTCCATTGCCCAAGCTGGAATGCAGTGGCATGCTCACAGCCACCACAGCCTCAACCTGCTGGGCTCCAGCCATCCTTCCACCTCAATCTTCCAAGTAGTCAAAACTACAGGCATGCACTACCACACCCGGCTAATTTTTTTGTTTGTTTTTTGAGGTGTTGCCAAGTGGCCCTGGCTGGTCTCAAACCCCTGGTCTCAGGCAATCCTCTCACCTCGGTCTCCCAAAATGCTGAGATTACAGGCGTGAGCCACTGTGCCTGGCAATGGACTCTGTCTTATAGGTAAGGAAAATTAGGTGACTTGTCCTGGGTCACAAAATCAGAGGGGTCCAGGACGGGACTCACAGCTAGGTCTCTGGCTGTGACCCTGTGAGCTTCAGCACCAAGCCACACTGCAGAACTTGTCTTCACCTGAGCTCAGCAGGTCGAGGCTGGGATGGCCGTGAGCATGCCACTGCACTCCAGCCTGGGCGACAGAGTGAGACTTCTACTCAATAAATAAGTCAATAATAAAGTGGGAATGATATGGTGAAAAGCAGTTTGGAGGTTCCTCAGAGAGTTACGCACAGTCACTGTATGAACCAGCAATTCCATTCCTAGGTATATGCCCCAAAATAACCGAAACAGGTATTCGGTGAATAACTACACATGCCGGGCACGGTGGCTCACGCCTAGAATCCCAGCACTTTGGGAGGCCAGGGCGGGAGGGTCATTTGAGTCCAGGAGTTCGAGACCAACCTGGGTAACATAGTGAGACCTCGTCCGTACAAAAAAAAAAATCAAAAAAATTAGCTGGGCATAGTGGCGCATGCCTGTAGCCCCAGCTACTTGTGCGGCTGAGGCAGGAGGATCGCCTGAGTCCAGGAGGTCAAGCCTGCGGTGAGCCGTGATTGTGTCTTGGAACTTCAGCCTGGCGTCAGAGTGAGACCCCAACTCAAAAAAAAAAAAGTACTTACACACATGTTCACAGCAGCATTCTTCATAGCAGACAAAGTACAGACAATCCAAATGCCCATCAGCAGAAGAATGGATAAACAGAATGTGGTCCATCCACACAATGAAATGTTCTTGAGCCAGAAAAAGGAATGCCTGACAGATGCTACAACGTGGGTGAACCTTGAAAACGTTACGCTAAAGAAAAAAAAAGGCAGACACAAAAGGCCACACATTGTCTGATTCCACTCACAGGAAGTGTCTAGAATAGGCCAATCTTTTCTTTTTTTTTTTTCTGAATTGGAGTCTCACGCTGTCACCCAGGCTGGAGTGCAATGGCATGCTCACAGCCGCTGCCGCCTCCACCGGCTGGGCTGAGGCGATCCGTCCACCTCCCTCTGCCAAGAAGCTGTAACTACTGGTGCACGCCACCACACCTTCTAATTTCTTGATATATTGTAGAGACGAGGTCTCGCCAGGTTGTCTAGACTGGTCTCAAACCCCTGCGCTCAGGCAGTCCTCTTACCTCAGCCTCCCAAAGTGCTAGGATTACAGACATGAGAGAATAGATCAATCTTCACACACAGAAAGCAGATTGATTGTTTCCAGGGGCTGGAGGGAGTGGGATGGGAGTGACTGCTTCATAGGGACCCGTTTCCTCATGGGGTGATGAAATGTCTTGGAACCAGATAGAGCTGGTGGTTGCACAACATGGCGAATGTACTAAACGCCACTGAATGGCATGCTCACAAATGGTTCGTTGTACGTGATGTAAAGTCCACTTCAGCTTTTAAAAAATGGGAATGAGCCGGGCTCAGTGGCTCAGCCTGTCATCCCGCGCCTTTGGGAGGCTGAGGTGAGTGGATTGCCTGAGTCCGTGGGTTCGAGACCCGCCTGGGCAGCGAGACCTCATCTCTACAATAAATCAAAAAATCAGCCGGGCGTGGTGGCGCATGCCTGTAATTCCGGCTACTCGGAAGGCTGAGGCAGAAGGATCGCCGGAGCCCAGTGGGTCGAGGCTGCGGTGGCCGGGAGCAGCCACTGCACTTCAGTCTGGGCGACAGAGTGAGACTCCGACTCAAAAAAAAAAAAAAAAAAATGGGAATGATGATGTCATGCTCTTGGGGCTGGGGGAGGGACAGTGAGGCCCTTTGAGAAAAACCACCCAGCTCAGGGCCCCTCTATGTCTGGACTGAAACCCTCAGGGTGCCCACAGCTGCTGTGACACACCCATCACGCTATTTCAGCACCTTTGGGAAGCCCTCCCAGCTGTGTGCAAAACAGGTCCTCGCTCTCATAGAGTCATAGTGGGGAAGAGTGAGGATAGGAGAGAAATAAGAATGTGAGGCTGGGCGTGGTGGCTTACGCCTGTGATCTCAGCACTTTGGGAGGCCGAGGTGGGAGGATCACTTGAGCCCAGGAGTTCGAGACCAGTTTGGGCAACATGGTGAAACCTGGTCTCTACAAAAAAATTAAAAAATGATAGGCCGGGCGTGGTGGCTCATGCCTATAATCCCAACACTTTGGGAGGCTGAGGTGAGGGGATTGCCTGAGCCTGCGGGTTCGAGACCAGCATGGGCAACTTGGCAAGACCTCATCTCTACAATAAATAAAAAAATTAGCCGGGCATGGTGCCGCGTGCCTGTAATTCCAGCTACTTGGAAGACTGAGGCAGAAGGATCGCCTGAGCCCAGCAGGTCAAATCTGTGGTGGCCAGGAGCATACCACTGGGTGCCAGAGTGAGACTCCAACTCAAAAAAAAAACTGTTAGCTGGGCTCGGTGGCTCAGCTGTAATCCCACGCCTTTGGGAGGCTGAGGTGAATGGATTGCCTGAGCCCGCAGGTTCGAGACCCGCCTGG
>NW_007256131.1:36114-42977 GCF_000164805.1 Carlito syrichta | reverse complement strand
GCGGCCACTGCACTCCAGTCTGGGCGACAGAGTGAGACTTCAACTCAAAAAAAAAAAAAATTGTTTAGGTGTGGTGGCGCATGCCTGTAGTCCCAGCTACTCGGGAGGCTGAAGCGGGAGAATCACTTGAGCCCAGGAGGTCAAGAGTGCAGTGATCCATGGTCACCCCACGGCACTCCAGCCTGGGCAACAGAACGAAGCCGCCACTCAGAGAAAAAATGAAAGGAGGGAGGGAGGGGAGAAATGGGTAATATGCCAGAGGGTGAAAAAGGCGATAAGAAAAAAATAAAGCAGGCCGATCCAGAGGGATGGGGGCTTTTACAAACAGGGTGGCTAGGGTCGGCTTCTCTGCCAAAGGAAGTATCAGAGAGAAGGGCATTCTGGGTAAGGGACCAACAAGAGCAAAGACCCTGAGACGGGTCCTGCCTGGAGGCCGGCGGGGCTGGGCGAAGCGAAAGAGGGGAGGAGGTGGCCGGGGCTGGGCCACAGCGCGGCCCGGTGGGTGGCCTGACCGCCCGGGGCCTCTGTCTCCCGCCCGCAGCCCTGCTCCTGGACATCATGACGGTGGCCGGCGTGCAGAAGCTCATCAAGCGGCGCGGCCCGTACGAGACGAGCCCCAGCCTCCTGGACTACCTCACCATGGACGTGTACGCCTTCCCCGCCGGGCACGCCAGCCGCGCGGCCATGGTGTCCAAGTTCTTCCTTAGCCACCTGGTGCTGGCCGTGCCCCTGCGCGTCCTGCTGGTGCTCTGGGCCTTCTGCGTGGGCCTGTCGCGCGTGATGATCGGCCGCCACCACATCACGGACGTCATCTCCGGCTTCATCATCGGCTACTTGCAGTTCCGCCTGGTGGAGCTGGTCTGGATGTCGTCCAACACCTGCCAGATGCTCATCTCCGCCTGGTGAGCGCGCCCAAGAGAGGGCGCCGGGGCGGCGGGCGAGAGCTGGCCTCGTCCTCCCGGTCCAGTTGGAGGCTGGCGGCCTCAGGCCGGCCTTCACAGTGCTGGGTCTCCGGCGCTTTTGCTTGGATGCCAAGCGTGCGGGTGACAGGCCCGTTTAGCTTCTGCTCGGGAGACAACAGCAAGAGCCCGGATGGCAGGAGGGGCTGCGTCTCGTCCTCATCCTCATAACTGCTGAGTTCTTGGCTGTGCCCCTCATGCCACAGCACGATGCCCGTCCGCACGGCCCCACCCGCTGCCCGACGCATGTGCCGTTGCCTTTAACGGCCATCGAACGCCCAGGGCAGCACTTTCTGGCGGGCGCCCCGCGGGATGCCAGTCTTCGAGCCGACTCGGGGGTGCAAAAGAGTTCTCTGGTCCAAAAAGTTGGGGAAGCGTTGCAAACTCTACCATGTGGGACATTCACGAGGGCTATTCTTGCCATAAAGGCTCTGACAAGTCCTGTAGAAAAAGCTTCCTGCCGAGCCTTGTCTAACCCATGTTTCCCAAACTTATTGGACCACAGAACCCTTTTCTCGAGAAACAGCTCTTCAGCACCAAGGAACCGCCGTGTCCTCAAGCGCATTTGGGAGCTGCTGCCTGGGAGCTGAAAGGCCTGAGGGGCGAGCTGGCCTCTCCCAGCACCCCGCCCCAGAGCTGGGGAGACCAGGGCACACGCTGCAGCCCAGGAAAGCACGGGCCATGGCCCATGGGCATCGATGCGGCTTTGGCCCCCAGGGGCCGGACTCCGTGTGACCTAATAGGTCGTTCCCAAGTCAACCGTTTATGGATGTGCATTTCACGGGACAATACAGGTGATATGCAAACGGACTGCTGTGGTGTGGTTCTGTCCTTGTGTGATGCAATTGCTCCAGACCCACGGGCGTTCCCAGGCGAGAGAGCCTCTTGAACCCGTAGGCTGATTTATCCTGCCCAGACAGCGCTGTGGTGCCGGTGGCCCAGGAGCACTGGGTATGGGCCGGCTTGCTCCTGGACTTGCCCGGGCTGGGTGGTCCCTCCTCCCCGAGGTTGCCGCCCAGCGCTCCCCCACCTCCAGGCTCTGCACTGGCTGTCCCCCGGAGGCCCTCCCTGTGATCCTGGTGGACCGATGGCCCTCCCTCCAGCCTCAGGCCTTCCCAGAGCCCCTCCCTCACTCCTGGCTGAGCCGGTCCCTCTCCCCCTGGAAGTGAACCGGTGGCCAGGCAAACACAGCCATGCCTGACAGGAGCTGCAGGGAGGAACGGGCAAGAGTGAGAGCTCAGAGTGAGAGCCTGGCTCAGCCACCAGGGATCAGGCAGGGTCCCAGGAAGAGGAAGTCTGAGCCAAGAAGGAGGGAATGAGGGGAGGGAGCCAGAGGAGGGGGCGAGATGCCCCCGACAGAGGGAGGAGGGGTCGAGGTCAGCAGAAGCCAGGTGGAGGCCGTGAGTTCCCCAAGCCAGTACTTTGTGTATGAGCGCTTGCCAACGACTCCCAGTGATCCTCTGATGACGGGTGACTGATGCACCCATTTCCGAGATGAGAAGACTGGAGTCCTGAGCAGACCGCTGACTCGCCCAAGGTTGCTCAGCCAGGAGGCAGCACAGCAGAGTGTGAACCAGCCCGTCTGGGGGAGGCCAGAAATCCTCCACTTTCTGCTTCTGTCGTCACGTGGTCTTGTCCCTGGGTCTGCGTCTGTCTCCCTGTAGATGGCTATGTCCTCTTCTTACAATGACAAGTCATACTGGCTTAGGGCCCAACGTACCCACTCCAGTCTGACCCCACCTCAACTTACATCTACTTATCTACAAAGGCCCTATTTCCAGATGAGGTCAAGTCCACAGGACTTCAACATATAAGGCCCCATTTTTCCCAGGCTCGATGATTCACACCCATAATCCCAGCACTTTGGGAGGCCGAGGCAGGAGGATTGCTTGAGCCCAGGAATTAAAGGCCAGCCTGGGCAATATAGTGAAACCCTATCTCTACAGAAAATTAGCTGGGTATGCGCCTGTATGGTGGTATGCGCCTGTAGTCCCAGCTACTCAGGAGGCTGAGGTGAAAGGATGGCTTGAGCCCAGGGCGTCAAGGCGGTAGTGAGCCATGATTGTGCCACTGCACTCCAGCCTGGGCGACAGAATGAGACCCCCAACTCAAAAAAAAAAAAAAAGACCCTATTTTCAGATTGGAGTCACATCCGTAGGTGCCAGGAGTCAGGACTTCAACATGTCTTTTTGGGGGGCCACAATTCAACCCGTAGCCCACAGGATCTTTCGGGGGAGGAAACCCTCTCCCAGCTGGCCCCACTGGGATTGGGCAGGGACACAGCCACACAAGAGGCCCGCCCACTGATAATGAAAAGCAATTGGGTCTCCCAGGCCCAGCCTGCAGGACTGCTGGCCCCGCCCCATGGCTGCCAGGCCACCACATCTTCCACAGTGGCAGTCCTCCCAGGGCCGATGCCCCTGCAGATAGGATGCAAGACCCTGACCACGCTCCCCAAATCCTGGGAGCTTCTGTTCAGAGGCTCCTGCGTGTCCCACCCCTCTGGGGACCTGCACCTTGACCTTGGCTTTGCCCTGAGAAGCTCAGGAGTGCCCGATCCAGCCAGTCCACTGCTATTAACCGCCCCCCCCCCGCCCGACCCCAGTCCAATCCAGGCGCAGTGCTCACGCCTGTCATCCCAGCACTTTGGGAGGCAGAGGCGAGAGGATTGCCTGAGTCCAGGGGTTTGAGACCCGCCTGGGCAACTTGGCGAAATCTCGTCTCTACATCAATCAAAAGGTTAGCCAGATGGGGCAGTTGCCCCTTAGTTTCAGCTACTTGGAAGGCTGAGGTGGAAAGATCACCTGAGCCCAGTGGGCCGAGGCCACGGGGGCTGTGAGCGCACCACTGCACTCCAGCCTGGGCGACAGAGCGAGACTCCAACTCAAAAAAAAAAAAAACAACTCATGTCCAATCTCAAGCCCTACCTGGTTAAAATACCTTCTGCACATTCTGGGAGCTCAAGGGCGCCACCTTTCCCAGATGCTAAGCAGAGGAGTGAGGGTGTCTTCCTTCTCTCCTCTCCCCCGCCCTCCGGAATGTGTCGTCCACGGGTGATCCAGCTCCAGGTGTGGGCTGGGGACAGGCCTCTGCTGTCTGGGGCAGACATCCCCAGCAGAGACACGGATCCCCAGGGGTTCTGCCTCCGCAGGGGGTGGCTGGGTGGTCTCCCGAGCCCATAGAATTAGGAGGGACTTCCGCAGAATGGAGAGCTCTTGGCAGATCCCCTACAGCTTGGGGGGGACGCCAGAGCCCCAGAAGTGCCTGGCAGGCCGCGACAAGGACTCCCGGGAGGCAGTTATGAGAGCCACGTCCAGTGGAACGAAGCAGCAGCCGGTGCTGGCTCAGGCCAATGCCAGCGCTTCCTGGCAGTGCCAACGTCTGCTCCCAGAACCTTGATGCCCTCATCTGCCAAAGAGGACTGACAGAAGTCCCCTGTAGGGTTGTCACATGATTCCAGGGTGCCCTCCACCTGAGAAACTGGCACAGCATGGGCCCATGCTGTGTCGATCACCGGGTTCCTGATATTGTTGCTCCCTGACATGAAAGGAACCTGGAGATGTCCGCTCTTGCACAACCGTCGGCTCAAATCTGATGAGGGCTCTGACTCGCCGGGGCCACGGCTCGCCCTGGACTTGATCACATGATCTCAGATGCCTACATCTCTTGGGAACACTGGCCCTGCCGTCCTCAGCACGGTGACCCCAGGGCCATGGGTGGGGGCGGAGGCTGTGACTCCTTCAGAAACCTGCCATCCTGTCCCCTTCCTGGAGCGAGCCCAGGGAGGGAGGTGGGCAGCAGTGGGAGTTGGGTGACGGGTTCGAGCCCCCATCACGGAACAATAGCAGTATGGTTAATGCACTTTGGTGAATAAACTGATAACTGCTCTCCTCTCCCCCACTTTTATTTTGGTAGAGGCAGAGTCTCGCTCTGCTGCCCAGGTTGGAGTACAGGGGTGTGATCACAGCTCACTGGGCTCAAGTGGTCCTCCTGCCTCAGCCTCCTGAGCAGCTGGGACTACAGGTGCACACCATCACATCCAGTTAATTAAAAATAAAATTTTTTTTTTTTTTGAGTTGGAATCTCACTCGGTTGCCCAGACTGGAGTGCAGTGGCCGCTCCCGGCCACCGCAGCCTCGACCTGCTGGGCTCCAGCGATCCTTCTGCCTCAGCCTTCCGAGTAGCTGGAACTACAAGTGCGCGCTACCATGCCTGGCTCATTTTTGATTTATTGTAGAGATGAGGTCTCGCCAAGTTGCCCAGCCAGGTCTCAAACCCGCGGGCTCAGGGAATCCACTCACCTCACCCTCCCAAAGTGCTGGGATTACAGACTGAGCCACCGAGCCCAGCTTGATTCCATCTTTTTATGGTAAATGGTGATAGTTGGCTTTGGCAGGGCAAGTCAAAGGTCAACACAGGTTACCCTTCTAAATCTTGCTGGGTTAAATTGGATAAAGATTGTGTTTGGGATTTTGTCATCAATATCCACGAGGAATGTTTGTGTATTTTGCTTTGTTTATTTTTATTTTTATTTATTTATTTTTTTGAGCCAGAGTCTCACTCTGTCTCCCAGGCTGGAGTGCAGTAGCCTGCTCATGGCCACCGCAGCCTCGACCTGCTGGACTCAGGCAATCCTTCCGCCTCAGTCTCCCAAGTAGCTGGAACCACAGGCACCACCACATCCAGCTAATTTTTTTATTTATTGTAGAGATGATGTCTCACCAAGTTGCCCGGGTTGGTCTTGAACCCCTGGGCTCAGGCAATCCTCTCACCTATGCCTCCCAAAGTGCTGAGATTACAGGCATGAGCTACTGAACCCAGACTCTTTTTTACATTGTTTTTTTTTAATTTTGGTACAGAGTTTCTCTCACTCACCCAGGCTGGAGTGGAGTGGTGCAATCCAGGCTCACCACAGCCTCGACCTTCTGGACTCCGACGAAAACCTTCTGCCTCAACCTTCAGAGTAGCTGGGACGCCTAATTTTTCCGTGGTCTTCCTGAGTTGCCCAGACTAACTTGAACTCCTGGACCCAAGCCGTCCCCCCGCCTCAGCCTTCCAAAGCGCTGGGATTGCAAGCGTGAGCCACCGCGCCTGGACTTATTTTTCTGGTTTGTAAACAGAGAGCTAAACTTCACGCCACCAGGCCGTCCTTGGCCGGACTCCGGGGTTCCGCCTGGGGCTGAATATTGGGTGTGGTGGGAACAGAGCCTGCTCAGGCCCTGCCTGACGCCAAGAGGTCTCTGAAAACGCAGCACCGCCTCCACCCTTCCTTGTTCCTGCACCTTCTCTCCTGCCTCTGGCGGACCCAGCCCCATGGGCTCCAGCCCTTTTCCACATGGCCTGGGACCTCCGGAGCCAGAAGGTAACCCTGATTTTGCCCATGCCCTCCGGTGTCCCTGTTTTACTTCCTTCCTGTTCCACCCAACATCATGTCCCTGCCGTCCCAGTTGTCGTGGCCAATGTAATGATCACTTTCCAGAATAGAGGAGAAGAGAGTTCAGAGACCACCTGCGGAGATCAAGACTGAAACCTGAAAAGGTGGTCTTATTTTGTTTATTATTATTATTGTTGTTGTTGTTGTTATGTTGAGTCACAGTCTCACTCTGTCGCCCAGGCTGGAGTGCAGTGGCACACTCATGGCTACTGCACCCTCGACCTCCTGTGCTCAGGCGATCCCTCAGCAACAGCCTCCCAAGTAGCTGGGACTACAGGTGCACACCACCATGCCTACCTAATTTTCTTTATTTATTGTAGAGACAAAGTCTTGACATGTTGCCCAGGCTGGGCTCAGGCAATCCTCTTGCCTCTGTTTCCCAAAAGTGCTAGAATTACAGGTGTGAGCCACTATGCCTGGAGATTATCATTATTATTATTATTACTTTTTTTTTTTTTTTTTGTTGGAGT
>NW_007256131.1:33085-35956 GCF_000164805.1 Carlito syrichta | reverse complement strand
CTACCACGCCTGGCTCATTTTGATTTATTATAGAGATGAGGTCTCGCCAAGTTGCCCAGACTGGTCTCAAACCCTCGGGCTCAGGCAATCCATTAACCTCAGCCTCCCAAAGTTCTGGGATTACAGGCTAAACCACCAAACCCGGCCTTATTTTTTATTTTATTTTATTGTAGAAACGAGGTCTCACCATGTTGCTCAGGCTGGTCTCAAACCCCTGAGCTCAGTCAATCCTCTCGCCTCTACCTCCCAAAGTACTGAGGTTACAGGCGTGAGTCACCACGCCCAGATCCAGCTAATTTTTTTATTATTTATTTTTATTTTTTGTGGAGATGAGGGTCTCATTATGTTGCCCAGTCTATTCTCAAACTCCTGGGCTCAAGGAATCCTCCCACCTCAGCCTCCTGAAGTGCTGGGACTACAGCCGTGAGCCACTGCACCCAACCCTGAAAATGTGTCATTTCACTTCCTGAGCAGGATCCAAGAAGGTCTAAGGAAGGCTGGCAGAAGGCTGGAGACATGTGGCTCGTCCCTGATTCTGACCTGGCTTCGAGGTTGGGGCAGCAGTTCTCCAGGGGCGTATGTGTCGGGTGAGGCCTGCATGGGTCTCTTTTGCAGAAGAAGGGTTAGCTGGTGGTGCGGGAAGAGAAGAGCCAGGCAAAGGCCAGAGGACACAGTCCCAGTGAGGTGGCAGGCGGGGTCCTGCCTCGAGGTGTGGGCCACAGAGCTTTGTCCCAGCATTTCCGGTGTGCAGGTTTGGGGGTGGCCTCCCGCACCTCTCTGAGCCTCAGCTTTGTGCTTTGGGAAGGTCACTTGGCTAGAGGCAGAGGGCTGGCTGAGCAAGCCAGGCTGGAGCTGGACCCAGCAGGGTAGTGACCAGGAAGGAGCAGACCTGGATTTAAATTCTTTTTTTTTTTTTTGAGTTGGCATCTCACTTTGTCGCCCAGCCTCGACCTGCTGGGCTCCGGCGATCCTTCCGCCTCAGCCTTCCAAGTAGCTGGAACTACAGGTGCACGCTACCATGCCCGGCTAATTTTTTGATTTATTGTAGAGATGAGGTCTCGCCAAGTTGCCCAGGCGGATCTCGAACCCGCAGGCCCAGGCAATCCACTCACCTCAGCCTCCCAAAGTGCTGGGATTACAGACTGAGCCACTGAGCCCGGCTGGATTTAAATTCTGACCCTGACAAGTCCCTGAGCCCTTCTGAGCCTCTGTTTTCCCCGCCGTGAAATGGGGATAATTCCTTGCACAGTTGTGAGGATCAAAAAAAAGGGCCTGGACACAGAGGGCTGTCGAAGGAGAATGAGCTGCTTGGGCCACCCCTCACCCTCCTAGAAAGGACCATGAGTCTTTCCCAGCCATTAGGGGCACTTTGGGGCTTGAATAGGCAGGCGGTGGGGGGAGTGGAGGGGACTGTCCTATGACCACGATTTGTCTGGGCCCCTGAGTGTGTGGGTGGCCAGAGGCGGGGCAGGGGAGGAGGAGGGAGCTGCCTTCCTGTCCCCATAAGCCTGACTCGTCAGGAGACCCTCATAAGACTTTCTGGGGCATGGGCTGATCTGTAGGCATCATGCCAGTGGATAGCCATTGCACTCCAGGCTGAGCAATAGAGCGAAACCCTGTCTCTAAAAAAAAAATGTGTCTGAAGCCGTAAGTGCCTCTCAAGGGCGGGCAGGAAGTGTCAGTGCTGCCCATGACAGAGGGAATTCCACCCAAGTACTGCTCCACGGGAAACAGCCCGTCTCCCTACCAACCACAGGGCTCAGGGCTCCAAGGCTCGCGGTCACTGTGGTTCAATTCCCATGAGAGGGAGAGCCCTGAGGTCTGTCCCCCTCCAGCCCCAGAAACCTGTCTCAAGGTCAAAGACGGCAGGGTGGGGACAGGCCAGCTGCAAACAACTCCTTGCTCTGATGCTCTGGAAGGGAGGACAGGGGAGGGAGACGGAGGGAGGGAGATGCAGCTCTGAGTGGGAGGCCAGGACAAAGCGCCCACCCATCTGTGCTCCACCTCCACCTTCGTCATTTAAAAAGTTGTGGGGAGGTGGCTCGGCCTGTAATCTTGGGCCTTTGGGAGACTGAGGTGAGCGGATGGCCTGAGCCCACGGGTTCGAGACCCGCCCGGGCAACTTGGCGAGACCTCATCTCTACAATAATTCAAAAAATCAGCCAGGCGTGGTAGCGCATGCCTGTAGTTCCAGCTACTTGGAAGGCTGAGGCGGAAGGATCGCTGGAACCCAGCTGGTCGAGGCTGCGGTGGCCGGGAGCGGCCAGTGCACTCCAGCCTGGGCGACAGAGTGAGACTCCAACTCAAACAAAAAGTAAATAAATAAAAAAGAAAAAGAAAAAAGAATAAAAAACATCCAGGTGTGGTGGTGTGTGCCCGTAGTCCTGGCTACTCGGGAAACTGAGAAGGAAGGCTCACCTGAGCCCAGGAGGTCAAGCCTGCAGTGAGCTGTGATCATGCTACTGCACTCCAGCCTGGGTGACAGAGTAAGAACTTGACTCCAAAAAACGAAACAAAAAAGACATAAATAAATGTGAGAAATAAAGTTCTGTTTCTCATAAGCCACACTGCTTGTGATATTTTGTTATAGTAACCTGAATGAATTAAGACAACCGGGGAGCGCTGGGATGATGACTGTACCTCGAAGTCCAAGTTCACGGATGAGAGACACAGAAGGTGTGGGAGAGACCCCAGGAGAAGGCTGGGGCCCTGGGCCCTGTCTCAGTCACCATGAGGACTTGCGGAGAAGCAGCTTAGGCCCCCAAGTACAGCCATCCCGAGGGGAGAGGTGGCCCTGGCGACATGTTCCAAATGTCCTACACACACACACACACACACACACACACACACACACACACACACACACACACA